>NC_135857.1:24091831-24249331 GCF_031162955.1 Sander vitreus
TGTTTTTGATCTGAGCCACTGGCAGACACTTGACCAATAGGAACAGTTTGCACAATTTCCACCAGCTTGTCTGCAGCCCCCTCCCAACCCAGACAGTCCTCTGCCCCAGCATGAATGAAGTCAGTGTTGTGAGAGAAGGATGGCTCCATAAGAGAGGTAAGGGGGCCCCTTTTGTTCACCGGCCATCATCTGAGTCTACCTAAAAGTGATAGTCCATCTATGTTTAAAGTATTAAATACCCCCCCTCCCTGTAGGTAAGGTATCTGTCAAGTTTATAGTTTCCTCATTTATGGAGAACAGATGTGTGCGTAGTTCAGTCACTTACAATGGATTCCCATTGTAATGACATTATGACATGGAGGCGCCATGTTAAAGTCGAAAAACACATGAGTATAGTCAAACGTTAAAAGTCAGTTGGATCAAAAATCTTCACGTCTTTTTTTAGGTGAATACATTAAAACATGGAGGCCTCGTTACTTCATCTTAAAGAGCGACGGCTCCTTCATCGGCTACAAAGAGAAGCCTGAGGTGTCCAGTGACCACAGCCTCCCACCACTCAACAATTTCTCTGTCGCAGGTCAGTTTTCCCTTCTGGCTGGCACATTTCCAAGAGTCAGAATAACATCCAAGAAGGGTTTTTATGTTTTGTTGTTAGTGCCTTCAGTTCTCCAGTGTTGGCTGATAACATGTCTCTGCCTTATAGAATGCCAGCTGATGAAAACAGAGCGACCAAGGCCCAATACGTTTGTCATCCGTTGCCTGCAATGGACCTCCGTTATTGAGCGTACCTTCCATGTAGACAGCAATGAGGAGAGGTAAGACACATTCATTCCAAGGGTTTTATTTTTAGTTTTGTTTACTGTCATTTTGGTAGAAAAAACAATGTGAGAGTGCCACCTGTAGTGTGCGACCAGTACATCTGAACATTCAATTTACATGCGGAAAAAAAGTATGTCTACACTTAAATACCAGAACAACAAGCTAAATCTTTTCTTCCTCCTCAAACTAAACAACAAATCTGGTTAGGAGCTGAACAGACAGACTGATGAGCCCAGTAAAGCTCTGTTTTGTTGCCTCTTGCTCGCCATCAATACAGTATGGTGTTTCAGGATAGTTCCCTATGTAGTTGTTCTCGACATGTAGTCAGCTTAGTGTGGACATAGTCTCAGAGTCCTAGCCTTCTGTCTCTATTGTAGATGGAATTGACAGTGTCTTGAGGGGAAAATGTGTTTGAAAACATGTTTTACATGAGATAAACTCAACACATATAGTAAGGACATTTTTACAAAATTAAACGGAGGTTTTGATTGTTCACTACAGGCAATGCAATTCATTTTAGTTTGCAAGAGTACGAAAGACCCTCATGCTTGAAATAGAATTCAGTGCCAGATTAGACCTGATTATGCACCCCTGACCTAAGCAATCGTCATTGATTTTTGTTTACATGGGCTCTGCCAAGTACCAAATCCCAGCAGCCCCCCAGATTATCCTCTACCTTCTAAATTGAATTTGCTAGACTACTGTATTTCCTTTAAGATATATTTTTGGCACAACATCCAAACCATCTGTCTGAATAGAAAGAGTTTACAAATGACATGTCGCTGTTAACTACAATTTGTGCCTTAAGGCAAAACTTCTGCAAATTCGAATGTTTATAGAATAGATTCAGAGTAATGTAGACATGGCTTTGGCTAGATTTAATAAAGGTAATGTTTGTTTTCTTCTTGGTCAGGGAGGAATGGATGCGATCGATCCAGGCAGTGGCAAATAGCCTGAAGAGTCAGCAGCAGGATGAGGAGCCCATGGAGATTAAATTTGGCTCACCAAGTGACAGCAGTGGCACAGAGGAGATGGAGATTGCTGTGTCCAAATCCCGCACAAAAGTGGTCAGTATTTGCACAAGCAGTGCCTGGCAGCTGAGTGTTTGCTGTGTTTGTTCAGCTAAGCTCATCTTTATTGAGCAAGTTGTTTAAACTTTAAGCCTCTTTCTCAAAGCTTTTTTGGTGAAACAACCTTTAAGTGAGTGGAGGGCAACATTTGTGTGTATATTTTGTCTAGTGCTGATTCACTAAAAGTGATTTTTAATGGCTCTGGTTTTACAGACGTAGTTTGTCTATTTACTGCTGACTTCGTCATGCAGCGTAAGAAGTATGTCGAGATGCAGTATGTATAAAGCTTGATTTATGGTTCTACGTTGAATCTACGTCGTAGGTATGTATGTAGGCACGCACAGATACCTACGACGTAGAATCATAAATCAAGCTTTATACATACTGATATTCTATGCCCGTAGCCTGACATGCACCTCCCCAGAAATGTAACTACACGTCTCGGCGACGCACTGTAGCAACTGTGATTGGTCTGCTTCGGCTGGGATTGGTAGCGTCGCATTTCCCCCTACTCATTTCCGGGTTCTCCTTCTCTGTAAACAACATGAAATCAAGGAGAGGGTTAACCTTTCCTGCTACAGCTTTCCCACTGTGGTCAGAAAGCACAGGGGACACACTTTGTTTCTCCGTCATCACTGTCGGAGTCGGTACTCTCTCCAAAGCTAATCCTGCCACTGTCTCACTGTTTCCAAAGGTCGTGACACACCAACCAGATGGCAGAAAAGGCAGTTGGACTGATCAGTCTGCCAGAGTTGGTCAAAAAAGTGCTCCATAACGCAGACGGCGCTAATCTGTATTGTCACCCAAAAATGAAAACCGACAGTTGATTGGACGAACGCGTCACGTGGGTCTGGTTTCTCCGGAAATTCAAAGACAGACTGTCATGGCGGCTTGTTCAGAATACGATCTCATATTGTACTAAAATAGTTCACCGAAACGTGTTTCTGAATACATTTTAAGCGAGAAATAGGCCATGCAGTTGCTGAATCTGTCTTCATTTCAGATCGACAAAGGTTGGTTTAAAAGATTTTCGTCAGATTTTGAGAGACTCAAGTCACACTGATCCCGCTCCTCGTTTCCGGGTTAGCACTCTACCATTCAGATTAGTCATTTGAGTCCGACTGCCAGCAGTGCCCGCCTTCCGATTCAACATGTCAAATCGGCCAAAATGAAGGCCGATGGCCCCTCAGACGGACAACGGCACGGAACACACCAAACAGACTCATTGAGTCACTGACCTCGCCAGACTGTCTGACGGCCGATTATCGGCTTAGCTTAACACACACTCCCCATGCATACACACATACCGGCTCTGCTATTCTCTTAAAGAGATACGCTAGATCGACGCAAACACACCAGCCCACAAGTATAAATCCTCACAACAGTGTAGGCCACTTACGTATGGCGTAGACTCTGCGTAGAGCCTACGTACAACCATAAATCCACCTTAACAGCTATATGTACTGTATTTCTTCATACTTTTTTACATTTACTGATCAAGTAGAAGTGTGTGGTTCTTCATAGTAGTTTGATTATTTTTGGGGACAGTTTTCTTGTACTTATGCTTATTTATATAATTTCCATGCTTTACATTGTATGTGATATTATTCAAATAGTGATCAGTGTCTACCTTTTCTACATACCTGTCACTAGAGGCCTGCAAATGTCTTTTTTTTTTTTGTGTCCAGTGTAGAACATGTTCCACTTCCTCGCTGCTGTTTCACAAGTGTTAATTTAAAGGCTTAGTTCTGTAATTTGAGGAGAAATATTTATAACTATTGCAGCATGTCATGTCTCACATTCACGAGAGACGTGTGTGACATTTTTATATCCCATCAAAAACTCACAGATGCACCTTTTGTCATGGCATGACCATTTTTCCTACAGACCATGAGTGACTTTGACTATCTAAAGCTGCTGGGAAAGGGGACATTTGGTAAAGTGATCCTGGTGAAGGAGAAGGCCACAGGAATGTACTACGCCATGAAAATCCTCCGCAAAGAAGTCATCATTGCTAAAGTTAGTGCTAATTACATCACAGTAAAAATTGACTTGTATTTACCATAAATTGTTTTTTGAACAACATTGCTATCTATTAGTATGTGATCTTGCTATCATTGTATGTACCGAATGTGTATATGTGTGTATTTTTCTAGGATGAAGTGGCACACACAGTTACAGAAAGCAGAGTTCTCCAAAATACGCGGCATCCCTTTCTAACGGTGAGTTACCAGTGCCGGTATAGTTTCCTCAGTTTGTGTCTTCCAAAATTAAGGGACCATTTAATCAGTAAATTACAGACACTAATATTTGTTTTCCTTCTCTACAGACACTAAAATATGCATTTCAAACGCATGACCGGCTATGCTTTGTGATGGAGTATGCAAATGGAGGAGAAGTAAGTTTTTCTCTTACTTCTCTTCTCGGCCTACAGTTGTGTCTGATGTGTTAATATACCCATGTATGACCTTTTTGAAGATGAAGTATTGTAGTTGGAGTGTAACTAAGATACCCAGCACATTGTGATGCATCAGTTTAAGGGTACTCTCACTCCTAACCTTCAGATTAAAAAAAAAATGGACCCTGATGCATTTGCCCAGTTAGTGCGGTTCATTTGGGTGTGAAAGATGTCAATCGATCAAACAACCGGACCAAGACCGCGGACTCATGATTTCAAAAGCTAAATCACTATTAAATCCATCTGCTGATTGTGAACTAGTCCATAAGTGCATATCTTTGTGTAAATCCTTTGGATACCTAATAATAACTTATATAGTGCATTTCATGAAACCCAAGGGCGCTCTACACAGGTACAGGGGGACAAGGGAAAAGAAAATATTAGGTCAACATGGACTAAAAGGAATGAAACATCCGTGCTAAATGGAAGGGGGACGTAATTTAGTCTAGGCTACTGGCATACAACCACATTGCGCATTGTAAAGTTATTTTATGAATGAAATCAACATATTAAATACCTGAGGGCTAATTCGGGGATGTTTTTTAATCATTTACAATCCGGTAATTGTCTCCATCTGTTGAAAGCCTGACCGAGATCGACTCGCGTGTCGCCCTTTCCTTCTTTTCTGTGATGGCCCTGCCCCAGGGTCAGCCATAACTACAACAGATAACTTCTAAAATAAAATGAAAATACAATTAGGCCTATATAAAAGAAATCTCCTGCTACCTTTCACCTGGCTGGATACAATAACAGGCTTTGTGGTACATTGAAATCTGTGACCCTTCAGAATGTGTGCTCTGTAGCGCCGTCTACCTGCCCTAAATCATATTTGTGACTTTGCGGGAAAAATCGGACCCGGACAAAGGCACTAATAAAAACTATATAAAAATAGTGTTCTTTTCACGGTTAGTCTCGTTTGCTGTTACAGGTCATTTATGATCATCAGATGGAAAATGACAGTTTCAGAAACATTTAAAAGTTACATATAGTAACTTTAAGGAGCATGAGGAATTGTTCTGTCTCTTATTCCTGTGTAAACATTTTTCCTCCTTTTCAGCTCTTCTTTCACTTATCGCGGGACAGAGTGTTCACAGAAGACAGAGCTAGATTCTATGGTGCAGAAATAGTGTCAGCACTGGAGTACCTACACTCACGCAATGTAGTTTACAGAGATTTAAAGGTAAGGCGTCTGCTTGCTCTGACAGTATAGTGTTAATTTATTGTAAATAAGATGGAGGGGTGTTCTTGAATATGCTATAACCTTAGATTGTCATACAATCTAGATCTAAAATAGCTGTGAACTAATTTGAGTCTACTTTGAATCTTTCCTTGCACAGCTGGAGAACCTCATGTTAGATAAGGACGGCCACATAAAGATAACAGACTTTGGGCTGTGTAAAGAGGGGATCACAGACGGTGCCACTATGAAAACCTTCTGTGGAACCCCGGAGTACCTGGCACCAGAGGTAACTCACACCGCAATGGCTTTAGACTCTGACATCGATATGTTTTGTGACATAGATTATGTAAATAAGTGCTTATGCCACCGGGCGGGATGAGCACATGATGGAAACTAGTTTTGATAAGTTGGTAGATTCATCTTTTAACATTTTGGAGCAACTTCGTTAACTTCACTGGGGGACATTATGTGAAACTAGTAAGGGCAGTAGTTCAGCTGGTAGAGCTGGTTGTCAAATGCACTGTTGGTGCTTGGGCTACCATTCGCTACCGACTTGACCTATAGAACACGGACAATCAACAGGTTCCTGGGATGGGAACGTTTGCTCTCTAAAGTTTTCTTTAAAAATGCATTGTCCTGTTGCAGAAATGTATCTGAAATTGGGAAAAGAAGGGCAACTATCCCTCCTGCACTGATGTTCCTGTTGTTTTCCTTTCTCTCCGAACTCTTTTCATCACTAACCTGCCAGGTGCTAGAAGACAATGACTACGGACGAGCGGTGGACTGGTGGGGACTGGGCGTGGTCATGTATGAGATGATGTGTGGTCGGTTGCCCTTCTACAACCAGGACCACGAGCGCCTCTTTGAGCTTATCCTCATGGAGGAGATCCGCTTCCCCAAGAACCTGGCTCCGGAAGCCAAGGCCCTGCTGGCCGGCCTGCTCAAAAAGGATCCCAAACAAAGGTTCGTGATCTGCAGCTGATGTATGTTTTTCCACCATACAACCTTGATAATCAAGCACTAATTTAGTAAATATGTGAAGAATAATTTGTAGTAATTTGTGCTGATAATTGGTATAGAAATATGAACTAGATAATGTAACAATGATGCCTCTTGTTTATGGCAAGTATCACTAATTATATCATTAGTTGAAAGTTGGCCAACGATTTTGAGACATTTAACCAAAATGAAAACAAGTGTTTGATAAAAGCTTGAAATTCAACATATTTAATAGTTCAGTTTTTTGTAAACATTCAGTTACACACTGTTTTGCCGCAGCCAAATAAAAGAAATGAAGAAGCATTTCACTGTATCAAGCAGCGTTTCAAAGTCGATATTGATATTTGAGAGTTAAAAAACAAAAGAATCGTGACACTTTGGCATTTCTGTACTGCAAATGCTGATATATCTGTAATAAACTAATGTCAGCTATACTGATCAGTCAGGCTGCACTACATATTAAATAATCTCCAACTGATTTTGTTACCCCCACCGAGGAGTATTTGTTTCCGGTTTGGTTTGTTTCTTTGTTGGTGTGTTTGGCTGTCAGCAGGATTACGGAAAAACTACTGGCCCGAATTTTAATGACACTTGGTGAAAGGGTGTAGCATGGGCCAAGGAAGAACCCATTACATTTTGGAGCGGATCCCAATAATGGGGCAGATACACAAATTATTTTTCACTTTTGTTAACATTGCAAGATAGGGCATTTGTGCTGAAATTCATGTGGTGTCACACCGCATTAACATTGTCAGATAGGGCATGCTTTGGTGGAGGTCGACTGCCCTTCTAGTTTTATTTATAAGCTTGCTTTGAAATGTTCTCTGAAATATTTTTTTTTTAAGTGCATGCACAGCAACATCCAAAAACTCTAAAATCGTGAGTGGTACAATGTTTTCAATATTAAACACAATTTCCGATGAAAAACACTTTATGTACGGTTTCGACGTGAAAACATGGCTGTTCAGCTGAATAACTGGCTCCTGAAGATGCAGCAGTACCGCTCCAGAAAAACATTTTCTTCCTGGGTTTTGCACCATGTCTGTAGCACTTGATTAGTTTTCTGAATCTTCCATTGTGCTCGGGGGCACCACATATTCAGCTATAAAATAAGTAACCACATTATTAAGCCTTTGTTCCTTCTTGATTAGTTTTGTCACAGGGTAATGGCCATAAACAAGGACATAATTGATTGTTGTTTTGGTCGAGCCCCAGTGTTTCTGGAAACAGTCGAAGAACTGCTAATATTAGCACATTGAGCACTGCCTGTCTTACTGACACATGCACCTGTAAGTAGTAAGGAAATGAGGAATACATTTGTCTGTCTTGTTTGAAATTGGTAAATACAAGTCAAAAGGGAACAACACAACATAAGTGCTTGTTGTACTTTTGTATGTATGACAGTGTTTGCACAATTATCTGTGCAAAGAAAAGGTAGCTGGTGAGTGGGTGGTGATGGTGTTTCTGTTTTGTTTACAGGCTTGGTGGCGGTCCAGACGATGCCAAAGAAGTGATGAGCCACAAGTTCTTCACATCCATCAACTGGCAGGATGTTCTTGAAAAAAAGGTGAGGTTCTGGGGGGAAAACCAAACAAATGACATGACATTTAAAATAAGATGTTCAGAATGTAAAATGGCTATCTTTTGTCTCCCCAGCTTATTCCACCCTTCAAGCCCCAGGTAACATCAGAGACGGACACGCGTTACTTTGATGATGAGTTCACAGCACAAACCATAACAATAACTCCCCCTGACAAGTGTAAGTATATCAACATCTGCCGTTTGTGCTTTAAGTTTGGATTTATACATGTTTTTGTATGCATTTATGTCTTGTTTTAAACTGGTGGATGTATTTTTTCTCTCTCCCTTTATGTGTACTCTAGATGACAGTTTAGATGTCGAGGATTCAGATCAGCGCAGGCACTTCCCTCAGTTCTCCTACTCTGCCAGCATACGGGAATGATCACTCAGACTCTTGAACAAGCAGGCAGGCTAACACACGATCACAATCCCACATACACACTTGCACTGCTGGGGAACGACACAAACACAAACTGGCACAAGACACATTTTCATTCAGTCTTTTACGCACGTACACACACAGACACCTACACACACACACATATCCTGGCTATTCAGACAAGACAGGGATCATCGAGTATGAAATGAACACACAGGCCGTGAATGACTGACCTCAGCAGGTTTATGTGGATAGACTGGCAGCTTTGTCTCTGTGCGTCCTCTCAGGGTTGGCTTTAGGCTTCCCTGCAGGACCTCTGCTGCACTACACTGGGGTACCACATCAAAGCCTTGACACTTTGAAAACCAGGTTATGCCAGCAAGTACCACCTCTTTACCAGCTGTACCCATGCTACACACACACACAGATACCAACCCATGCATAGACTGTGTGTGTGTGTATATATATATATATATATATACACACACACACACACACAAATGTACTTGATAGAATAAAAAAAACAAAAAACAATCCAAATTAGGAAAATGGAAAAGATATGGGGAAAAAGACCATTTTTTTTATTTCATCGATTGTTACGGTTTTAAATGTAAAGCCATATTTCTGCATTTTTTTGTGATTTCTTAACAAGTGCTCTTTCTGGAACTTGCTGTTACAAATCAAGTGTGGGACTGTTCCTACAGTAGGGGGAAATAGGGAAGAGGAGGAGGGGAGGAGGGTTGCCATTTCTGTGTTTGCACTGCATGTGTGTATAAGCAAATGGACGGGTGGATGTGTGAATGTATGCGTGTGTGCATATGAGCGCAGGAGGTTGGATGAACAACCATTTTGATTCTCAGCCATCCATTTGTGTCTTTTGTTTTCATGCATGTTTTGAAACTCTGAACAATTGCTGGAATATCGACAAGAGAGGACACTACACGACACACTCAATGGCCTTTTTTTAAAGGGAACAAGCATGTAATTTATGATTGATGTGACCGGCTTGGCGCTAAATTGTCTCAGTCAGGAATAGAAACTGGGATCTCTTGCATGGCTAACCTTTTGCTTTAAAAGCTGCATTAATTTAACTCAAAGTGATGCAGCAGTCAGGCTCTTAGTCCATGTCGCTGTGTCCAAACTGACTTACCGAATGGTAAGCTACATCTAGCTGCTGGTTGAAGGTGTAACAGCGAGTTTTCATTAAGGTCAGTCGTTATGTGTTTAAGAGAGTAAGAATAGAAGGAAAGAGGAGATTATAGACTAGACGCTTCAGCACAGTTGTTCCCCAACCTGTCTAGAGACCAATGTAGACGCACACAGCCATCCGCTGTTTTCCATCCAGTAATTCTCTCTCCCTAGCTGGAGAGTTAGGCACAAATCTCTTTGTTTATTTTGTATTTGTAATATCTGTGTAAGTTTTAAAGATATTTTTTTTTTATTGTTCCCCTATTTAAAAAAAAAAAATAGTAATTGAGTTCAAACGTTGTTACGTCTTTATGAAGAGGCCAAAAATTTACTGACTTGGTGGACGTTTAACACTTCAAATGATTCCACATTGATGTTTAGAAACTTTTTTTTTTCTTTTTTCTTTTTTTCTTCAATGATGTGTTACAGCACTTAAATCTGCGTAGTTGTATGTCTGGAGCAACAGTCTGCAGGTTTACAATCCAAATAAACGCTGAATGAGCTGGTCGACCAACCTTCAGCCTGCAGACAGGGCGAACTAATCAAAACATCAGCTGTATTAAGTTGAAAATCTGCATACGTTGAGTCATGATGGCACACGAGAACACACACACGAGTGCTAATATTGACGCAAGCATTTTATATTCCATATTGCTGGAAGAGATGTTTGTTGCTCTTTGAGCTTCACTAAAGAAACATCAAGATCTTTTTGTTTGTCATTGTTTTGTTTTTTCCTTTTTTTGTCGATCTATTTCTCAAATTCTGGAAGACACATTGTCTTGTTTAAGTATACATTATATAAAAAATTATATATTAAAAGTTTCTAAAAAGCTTTCATTTTTATTACGTTCTTCATTTCACAGGTTTCCATGAGAGGAATGTTTATTTAGCGAAGACGATGATTTTAAATGGGCAGTTCATTTTTGGTTTGCATTATCACATCCCTTAGGCTGAACTGAATACACAGTCTATAGATTGCATAATTGAGCATATAAAAGGAAAGTAATATCAAGGGAGATTCACATCAGTTTGATCATTCATTTGTAAACTAGAGAGAAAATAATCCCAATGCAGAACACATTTTAAAGCTGTACTCTATATATTTTACAGACAATGCTTCAAAGTTGACTGCAGGGGTGTGAATAATGAAATTGGTAGTTTTCTACCATTCTCTGCAGAGCACTTATTCTACAGCAATGTTTAAAAAACTATCAGCATTCTCTGGGATAACCCTCATGTCACATATTCATTTGTTTTTATTAAGTTTGTGTGAGTGACAGAGCGTGATGTTTGAGTAAAAGTGGTGATGAGGACACAGAAAAGCAGCAGGTTTTTGACTAATCTTGGGGCACCAGGTGGCCCCAGTTCCTGCAGATGATAATGTGATCAAATGGCTTTGATTTACAGTTCACAACTCCAGCACATCTTCTCACTGGCTCAGGCACAGCCATCATACTCTAGCCTAGTGTCCTGCTTTGGAAACGGCAGGATTGGATATCAGAACCACTGCACTGATGGACTCTACTGTGGATTTGCCTTCATTGCTATCATGGCCATATGGGGGTGCTGCTGAACTTTTTTAATATTGGTTGTGAAGCCATACTCTGAACCTCGCTGCTGGCCACGCTTTAAGCAATGCTTCACAGCTGAACATGCAAGTTAATACCCCTGACCTCTCCTGTAGGCATACACAGGCACAATAAGTGCCTCCTCACTATTGTGTAAATACCAAAAAAGAGCTTGATGGTGAATGCAGCATTCGTAGAGGGGGAGGCCTGCAGCTTTGTAGTATTTGATTTGCAGCTTTACTATGGTTACCTTGCTTCTCTGTATATTTGAATGTGATTAACAGTCACGAATGTCACACCTGATGTTGGTGTAACAAGATTTTGTCTGCTTTTTGCTGTTAGTTGAGGCTCAGAGGGCAATGAGAAAAAAAAAAAGCAATCTTTAAGGGGAGGACATTGTCCTGGTAGACAGTTTCAGCCCCCCTTTGCAAGACTTTACAATGTAACGGGTGATACCTGCTACAATATGGTAGCTTATAATATTTGCAACTATAATGTGCCAGTAAACATTTTTACTGAATAATGCTGTGTGTGTCTTTTTTTGTGCTATGTTTACAGTGTACACTGTACACCCGCACAGTCTTATCCAACCCACTACAACAGCTCTGCAATTTTTTTGTATGGCAGTGTTCAATATATGAGGGACTTGCAGTCATGTGAAAAAATTAGGATACCCATGCTAAAGGTGACTAAAAAGAGGAATAAAAAAAAAATCATTTTTTTCAAATTGATCTTAATGCCAACAAACAAAAACCCAATCTTTAAGGACACCAATTTTCTTTGTGAATGAATAATGTATCATAAATAAATAAATGTTCTTCCTTAAAATACAGGGGGCATAAGTAAGTACACTCCTATGTTAAATTCCCATAGAGGCAGACAGATTTTTATTTTTAAAGACCAGTTATTTCATGGATCCAGGATACTATGCATCCTGATGAAGTTCCCTTGGCCTTTGGAATTAAAATAGCCCCACATCATCACATACCCTTCACCATACCTAGAGATTGGCATGGGGTACTTTCCATAAAATCGTCTCTCAATGCAAATCAAACCAGCTATTAGGCTAACTGAAATAAAACCATGCCAATCTCTAGGTATGGTGAAGGCTATGTGATGATGTGGGGCTATTTGAATTAGTTAGTTTACGATATTGCGATCATGGATTGCATTAGACTGTAGGCCTACCGATAACTTGCATGGATTTCCAAGAGCCAATTAATGTCATATATTTTACCGGCTACCACAGAAGTGTGCCGTTTTTTTTTGTTGAGATGCGTCAAAAATGTTCCCTGTACAAATCTTGAATGTCAAGTAGCCTAAAAAAAATATTGCTGCATTATAATGCATGGCAAGCTATTTCACACTAATTCATATACAACATAAAGCGTGAACCGGAAGTCCTTATCCTAACCCGTCTACCTTGACACCGGTGTCCCCACCCCAATCAGTGTGCGCCGTTTGTGGCCCACCTGTCTTTATTAGGGTGTGTCCGGGCGGCAGCATGGCTGCTCTCTGCTCCAGGAATCCGCCGACAACCGTGGATAAGTAGCTGCAGCGGCCCGGCACAGGACCTCTGTCTCCGGCTGTGACCATGGCCAAGACTGGTTTCTGCGACTCCAAGCCCCTGCTGGACTTACACAAGAAGGTGAGCATCTGTTTAACAGACGCAGTCTTAATCATATTGTCTTAAGAAAAAAAAAAAGTTTAGACATGAACCTGAGATGTGCAACAAGTTATTCATATTTTACTTTTATTTCTGACTTATTGATGGTAGACATTTATTGAGCAATGAGTTGGGGAAGGTTAACAGAAGCAAACTCATTAATTAAACCTTCATGTCCTTTATCTCACTCATACATTTCCCAAGGTAACTCGTGCCTATTCAGTTCAAGTCATGTAAACTATCATACTTTAAGTGCTGTATTTTACCTACACACAGGCTTGCTCCATGTTTGTGTTGTCAGGAGAGTAATTGCCTTCACCTGTCATGATCCCAGGTGTCAAGCCGTCGCTGATTTAAATGGGTGGAATTGGACCTTGGGAATGTTGATGACCTGAAGTGAACCACTATTTTGACATTCATTTTGAGGCATTACTGTCCACTGATAACTGATGTTCATACAGAGAATGAACTGCAGCTGCCTACAAACATTTTGCCTCAGTTGTGGTAATAAAAATGGGTAGGCCATGATCACACCATTAAGTTTCTATTGTCCCTGCAGGCGGATGAGAGGCGGGCCCCGTTAAGAACTTGGTCTAATGCCTGTGGGCCTATAGATCGCTGGCAGCCTGTAGAGGAGTCCAGGATGGCCCCTGTCAAAATGGAGCCAGAACACCGATGGGTACGCCTTCTTTCCCGCTTGTCATCGTCAAACACCTACTACGGTGTCTCTTTCATCTTGGCTTTTTTTTTCCCCCTCAGCATATTGGTCTTAAATGATCTAAGGAAGGTCAGGATGTGACGGACATTCCCTTATTTTAATAGAAGCTACTATTTGTAATCTTGTTCTCTAAATATGATATGTTGCATTCACTGTAAACTTATTTGGTTCGGAGCATCGGTATTAAGCAGCTCTTTCTGTCATGATTATGACAATCCTACTTCCACGTGCATGTGTGTAAGGCGTTGTCTGTCTGCAGGAAAGGAGGTTATCGGCGCAAACAAGCGAAGGCATCATCATGGGATTTCATGAAGACAGTCGAACACGCTCAGTTGGTAGTGTAATCAATACCAAACGTATTTTCACCCCAGACTTTCAAATGAATGCACCTAATATGGAGAGAACTGCATTTTCTACGCTTTATATAAAACTATCAGGGTGACAATAGCTGTTAAGTGATGTATTGTTTGATTGGGTAAAATTATGTTATAAAATGCAGTCAGTTTGCTAAATGATATTTGGGACTTAATGCTCAGATGGTGGCAGATGGTTACTTCACCATGTTGTATAAGATGGGTGAAAAATGATTTGCTTGCATGTGTTATTCCTCCCTTGTCCTCCTTTCCGTCCTGTGTAGCAGATGGGTGTGTGGAGGAGCCTTTGCTTCTTTACCCTCATGGACTGCAGGGTCTTCAAAGCCTACAGGCACTGGTGCCTAGCTTGCTGCGCCATGAAGTAGAGACCGCACTGGAGAGACTGGACCTCATATGGGACCGGACGTACGCCTGGGACATGTTCTTGGATATGATGGTGAGACATCATGAACAGAGTGTTTATCTAATTTTCTAAGGAAGAAACATTATCCCTCCAATGTCCTGTATGCAGACCTCACCACTAATTGTATACTATATAATTGAGGGGCAACCTACAAGATTGGCGCACACACTTATCGCACTGCATCTCTTTTAAATATTTAGAGTGTGCCTCCTGTTTTCGGTTTTCACCCTGCAGATAACTCAAACACGACACTCCTTTTCCAACGCCGACCTGCCCCGGCATTTCACTGATGGCACTCGTTCTGTCCTGGTAGACTGGCTCATTCAAGTACATGTAAGTCTCAGTGATGGACAGTTAATTTAAGGTCATATGCTTAATAAGAACCTGTCAAATGCTACTATGCTAAGTTAGATGGCCGGTCAGGAAAAAAAACAAATCAATGTTAACTTGAGAATGAGGCTACATTCCAAATGGAAGATTGGTACTTGATTGGTACAGTAAATATTAAGCTACAGGTGCTTGGCTAAGCATAAAAACTGGAAAAGGCTAGCCTGGCTCTGTCCAAAAGTAACAAACCAGTACCTCTAAAACTCAAATAACATTATGTATCACTTGTTTAATCTGTACAAAAACCAACAAGTAAACAATTTGGTTTTATAGTTTTCAATCTTGATTGCCCAGTTTATTTCCTACCAGGAGATGATGCATTTTCAGGAAGAGACCCTCTATCTGGCCATACACCTCCTCAACCGCTCTGTGCGTCAGATCAAGGTGACCACAGTCAACCTGCAGCTCCTCGGCATGGTTTGCCTTTTTCTTGCTGCAAAAAAGGAAGAATGTCTCCTCCCTGAGGTAAGCTGGCTCAGCACTCTCCAATTATAAAGCTACAGTACTGTCTGTTAAGCCCACTGGCGGTGCTGAAAAATGAAGCCAACGCAGAAGTGCCAAAAACTACAGTCCCCCGAATGCCCACTTGATGCTGGCCCTAAAAGGCAGTCAATCCCCATAGACCCCCATATTAAAATGCCCAACTTCACAGCAGAAATACACATTTACAGCCTGGTTTTGGTCTCCTATAGCAGAGTTCACCCTTCATGACAACTGTACGGGTTTTTATTTTATATATTTTTTATAACCCACCCGTTTAAATTATATCAAAACTTAGTTATCCATAATTAAGGGCGTGCCACTTTGAGTGGCAGGTGGCTGCCGTCCCAGGAGGTGAGCATAAAACTAGTTTGTAACAATTGCTAAATGGGATATGTATTTTTTTACTTGCCTTAAATAAGTGTAATGCTGTCTATGATAAATGGAAAAATAAGTTCAAAATAAATAAGTGTAATGCGTAACAACCACACTTTTCTAAGAAAAGACACTTCCTTTTATTTTTATGTTTTTTGGTGCTGCTTCTTCCAGGTGTCTGGACTCTGCTACTTGATGGACCACACCTACACTAAGCATCAGCTGCTGCGAATGGAGCGGAAAGTCCTTTTAGGGCTCAAGTTTGATTTATCCTACTGTCCCCCTCTGCATTTCCTCCTCCTCCTTTCCTCCATTGCTCGCTGCGGTGCTAAGGTAGATCTGCATTGTGTGTTCTTTGTCCAGTTTCTAATTGGGTCAGATTTTCCAGTATGTAAAGATCTGAAGTGTCATCTGTTCCACCAGGTGGTCTGGATGGCTCGGTATCTACTGGAGCTGTCTCTCCTGGAGGGCCAGTGTGTGCTGGTTCTGCCCGTACAGCTGGCAGGAGCGGCCCTCTGCTTGTCCCGTCAAGTTCTGCAGGAGCCCCTAACACCAGAAGGGGAGGCTGCATGGTGTCTGGCCTCCAGTGTCCATGTCGGCAGGTGTGTTTCTTGACTGACTTATAAGATGCACTCCCTTCATCCACAGTGCCCTTTGAGAGCCTTTACCCCTGGCATCATCAGCACAGTAGTTACTGAGTTCTGGCTTCTCTGTACTACTAACTTCACAGATGCAAAAGTTCACTTTCCAGGTGTTTTTGTATTAGTCAGCATCCATCCTACCTTTTTAATTTTAAATCTGTATGCTTTGTTTTTCAGTGAGACTGCCCTGCTGAGGGTCATGCACATTCTGGCCAGTGCCGCAGCCAAGGCGCACACCCGAGAGACCTGCGCTACTTTTAATAAATTCTCCTCCCCAGAGACCATGCATGTCAGCAGGCACCCGGGTCTAAAGAACGCTGCTGGTCTGATAGGGGTATGCACTTGACATTCCTCACTCCCAAAGACTTAATTAAATGCCGAAGCTTCAAGGTAGAGAAGCCTGACCTGTATCACTTGAGGACTTGACTCCTGTGCGGTCCAAGGCTGTTTATTCTTTACTGTAGATCCTGAGGAGTTGCCATGGAAATGGGTAAGGAAGAAATGTGAAATAATTGACGCTGAACATTGTTTGACAAAGGATTGCATGCACTTTGCATGTGTGTGATTTAACCAACCCAATGGCACATGTTTTATGATCTTATCTTGCAGCCAATTTAGAAAATATTTGAATTGTATTGATGTTTCCTTGTCTTATCATTTGTGAAAAGGATGTGGGCTGTCTAAGTTTTAATGTACAAAATAAAGTGTCTGCTGCAGTGTTGTGAGTTTCAGTTGTTTATAGCCCACAAACCCATGCAATTTATACAGTTCTACATGACAGCAGAGCCCCCTTCTGACTGCATCACTGCATTGTTGGCCATTCCTGCTCACATGTGCAATCATGCTGTTACAGCTGACTGGCTCAAAGAAGTAGCAGTAGAGATTGTTGGGACAGCTGGCACAGCATAAACATCAAGAGTAGGCCTATTTCTTTGCACTAAATGTCAAACAAATGCACATTTTGCACAACCTGCAAACTGTTAATCAGTTTAACTTTGACCTTTACCAAATGTGAACTCTTGTAGTTATCCTCTACTAACCTGTCTCGCCGACAGTCGATGCACCAGAGCCGTTCAGCACTGCATCAATTGCTTATTGGCTGTCGTAGTTGTCTCATGGACCAATGGGTATTTAGCTCGCAGAGAGAGATCATTTTATTGTCTGGTAGGAGGTCCAACAGGCGCCTGTGGTTTCAATTGACGCGAATTATCATCCCTGTGTTTAATTATCGGTGGGCTCCTTTTTTTTTTTTTTAAATTTTTTTATTTAAAATCGGGCTTGTACCTTCATACACGTTCGAATGACAACATTTGGAATATGTTTTATTTATTTTTTACTTTATTTTTTTAAACTTTTTTTTTTACATTTCGTTATAACGTCAAACGGCGGCTTCAAGCTAGATAGAATTAACTAACAGGATTTCAAAACAAAAGTGGGGAGGTTTCCACTATTGGATACACGTTCAAGTAAGTAGGCTACTGACGTATAGGACCGTCAAATCAAGATGATTTTGAATTACGTGGAATATTATCAGACTAGGTGGTATTATTTACAAAATCTTCCTTTTGTCTGTTAGGTGTAAGTTTCTTATTTTGAAACCAAATATGACGTTGCTGATTCTGACTAACTTTACAGACATTACCAAATCGCAACTCGCTGTTCACTGTACGTTAGTCTTATTTCACGGCATATTTGACAAAGACGGGGAACTGAATCATGTTTTACTGTAACTGACTGATAGCAATTTAAACATGACATTGCAGGTTAACGTTAGCGTCGCTCGGTGCCTTAAACGTAAGGGAAACGACCATTTGAAATAATTTGCTGTTTTACATTGGAAGGTAAGTTTGGCAGAGATAATATGTAACGTTGATGGCTTTGAATGAGTTACATTGCCAAATCTTTCTAACGTTACTATTCAAGCTCTCGCTCTTTTGTAATTTTTCGTCTTACACATGACTGTCGACCTGTTGAAGACGCATGATATCGTTTACATTTTGACCAACCACTTTGTTTTGTAACGTTATGTGATTGCGACCAGCGTGAGAGGAAGTGTATTCCATGGTTGAGTGTTACATAATAGGGGGGAAGAGGGGGGGTTGCTGCTGTTTCAGCTGAGAGTGAGATGTGCTGCCTTCACGGCACCGCTGCCTCCAAAAATATCCGAAGCACGGGTTGAGCGTACGCAACTGGCCGAAATTTAAAAAATAATGACAGTTCCAGGAAATTTTCTTTTGAAAATGGAGACGTGATCTTTATCAAAGTTGCAGAGCGCTGAAGTTGCACAGATGGCAGTAACAGACAAGTAACTCATAATGGAGAGCATAGAGCAGTATTGTCATTCAGAGTCAACTATAAGAGGTGGCTAGCTAGCTGATCATGTCCCCGGTTGATTTTAGCCACCCGTGGAAGAACTACCTGTTCTTCTATATTTGGATTTGCATTTTGACCATCAGATACAGTAGATAGTCCTTGTGCATGACACAGGAGCACACAAAAAAGTAATTTGAGAAGGACTATTGTAACGTTACCTGTAGAGAGCTGGGCAATATGGAATAAATAAAATATAACGATATTTTTGACCAGATACTGTCGATATTGTAGGGTTGACTATTGGTGCTTTTACAAAATATTAACACAATGAGAGTTTTGATACAATGACTAAGTGGGTAAAGGCAAATAAAACAGCTAGTAGGTCTGGTAAGTTTATAAAAAAAAAACATCAATTTAGTGTAATGCAGCCTTTATATCGATATATTGCCCAGCCATTATGCATCATAGGGTAACTGCCTGTCGTGTCCTTATTTACATCACCTCCTAGAGTGCAATACAATATCAGATAGACTGAACCATGCATGGACAGAATGTTCTTTAAAACATACAAACCCATACCAATGTTGAACCACATATCAATTGAAACCTTATTTATGTAGGCCTATTTGTTTATTTTGACGCCCCTACTCGGGACATTTATTTCAATTCTTAGGCATTTCTCAAAGGCCATTAGCAACATGTAAGGACATGCAAAGCCCATTTTGGCTGCTACGCCTTTAAGATTGTTATGGGAATAAAATATTGTTTAACCCTAGCCTATAAACAAGCTGCAGCAATCTTGTAAAAACACGAATTTACTACGTGCTCCATGTCTCTGTTAGTTTAAATTACAGCATTTTATTTGGGTAACCAGTGTAACAGGCTCTTTCTCTCTGTGGACTAAAAACAACACATGACCCTTGCTTTCCATTGGCTCCATGTAAATACAAGTGCACACACATGTACACACATGCATGAGAACAGTGGGAAAGTTGTATACAAATGGGCTTATTTGAGATGTTTTTTTTCTTTAGATTTCTTATGATCTTAAACAAAATTATATACATGTAGAGTTTTGGCACTGTGTCCGGTTACCTGTCTCTTTTCAAATATATGCAGTAGATATCCAAGTCCTTGTGGATGACACAGGAGCACACAACATTGGAATTTGAGGAGGACCATTGTAACGTTACCTGATTGTATCATAGGGTAACTGCCTGTCGTGTCCTTATTTACATCGCCTCCTAAGGCACATGATTAAGAGTGCAATACAATATCAGACAGATTGAACCATGCAAGGACAGTAGGGCTGCTCGATTATGGGAAAAATATAATCACGATTATTTCGGTCAATATTGAAATCACGATAATTTAACACGATTACTTGTTGACTTCTGCAAAGATGTTGCAATTATTGAACTTAAAAAATAGTGTAAAAAGTTAAATAAATCAACTGTGAAATTTGCCTTAATACTTTTCCTATTTAAATTTTATTTTTTCTTCTTTTCACTTATTATTCAGAACACAAGAGAAAATAAGAGTTTACTTGCAAAACGTAATGAGCTAAATAATTGTGTTTCTCAATTATTCTGTTTTTGTGCTCATTGGGAGCCGAAATCATAATCACGATTACATTTCTATTAATTGTACAGCCCTAAAGGACAGGATACATTCTGTTCTTTAAAACATATAAAGCTATTCCTCTTGAGTACATGTACTCGGTATAATACTGTATACCTATAACTGCAGGAGCATCAAGGACAGGCTGAGGCTGTTTACTGGTATGTGCTAATATTAGGACTCTTATAGTTAATGTGAAACTGAATATTTTTGCATATTCTCTGTAAGGTATTATTAGTGGGTACACACATGATGTCACCGTGTGTGAGATGCCTGGTTTACAACCCCCAAAGGCAAATACACAGCCATTGGGGATTCACGTGGGGAAAGAAAACATTGGAAACACTATTTAAATGGTACAAAACTGTTGTGCAATCGACTACACAAACAGGTTAAGAAAGAACTCAGGGAAATGTTTTTTACACACTGCCCAGTATTAAAGAGAAGAGGAGCAACACGATACGTTTTTAAAAGCTATGTAGCATTACCAGCACAGAGTGTTTTTATTGAAACTGTGCTTCTGAAAAAGTGATGTCAGTGCCTACCATCTAGTCAACTCTGTAGTTAATTTTGGCATTTAAGGCATTTCAATGATGGTAACCTCAAAATGTGCATTCATTGCTTCAAGGGACACCAGTAGAAGCAAAAACACTGACAATATGTCACTTTCTAAATAGTAAGCCAATGGCAATATTAATTTATATATTCTTTTATTATTTTGCATCTAAAAGAATTTGAAAACATAAAATGTTCTATATGGATGGCCATTAGAGTCCGGATCCTATCCCAGCATGCAATGAGTGATCTGCAGGGTACAACGGGGCAGGTCAACAGTCCGTCACAGTGCTAACACAGAGCTCTATCTCATGAGAGAAAAACATTTTTGTTTTTATGCTGTCAATTTCTGGCATTCAGAGACAGTCTATCTACTCTCATGTATTCTCTTATTAGGCTCCAGTATGCAGAAGGAACAACCTTGCTTGCGCGAGAGCAGTCCTTGTGCTACATCCAGCAAGAATGCTAAAAATAAGAGCAACAGTATGATTCTGCTGGCAATACGTGGTACTAAAGACGCAGGCGACTCCAGCGGTACGGGCTCCCGCTGCAGTTCAGAAAAAGACTCTGGTTACTCTGGTGAGTAAATGTGGCAATAATGTAACCAGACAATTTGCCAACTTTTATTCTCGACGGCTATTTCCCAGTCAGCTCAGGCAGTGATATACTGTAAATGTAAAGCATGTTTGTCCCTCCTCTCTTCTCCCTTTTGTAAACATAAAGTAAATGTTTGCATATTTTGACATAAGGGGTACACAGCAAGATGGTATGAAAAAATGCCACAATAATGCCGCTTACCCACTGCTAGTACAAGCTCTGCTCGGCTCGACTCCACTCGGCCGCGGTGCCCCGTCCTCCATTTTCCATTGCAGATTTGGTACCGCCTCATGCATGAGGCGAGCGTGGCTGGTCGTCATAGTGACGCCGCAGGAAACTGCCGTGACCTAACACGACACACACACAGAATGGCGAAGGTGTGTTGTTTTTGATTCTCGGCATGTGGCTGTTGCCACAGCCAGAAGCCAAACTTTGTTTCAAATGAAGCTGGAGGCAGAAAAAAAAAAAAAACACCGCTGGCTAAATTATTTAAAGATGGCGGGTTTGTTCAGGACACCCCCATCCGTCGCTAGCAATGACGACGCAGTGATTAGTGACGATTCTCTTTTCACGTCACCTTTTGGTATCGCCTCAGCTCGCTTGGAACCTCGACGAAGTTGATGCTAAAAAAAGTACCTGTTGGCAGGTACCAGGGACTTTTTTTCATAATGGAAAACCAAAAAAGGCGAGTAGTTGAGGCGAGTCGAGCAGGTACCATATAATGGAAAAACACCATAACACTACCAAACTACCTCACACAAGTTCAACTATCTCTTTGAGCATGGCTTCAGCTGTATTAGTCAGCATGTATTTCTTTTTACTACTTTTTCTGCAGACGGCTCAGACTGGCACCAGACAGATGTGGAGGACCAGCGGAGCAACAAAAGCCAGTCCAGAGGCAGCGAGCATGCAGAAACTTCACAGCCAGGTCAAAACAAAGACATTGGGCAAGGGAATCCTGGAAATCCTACCCTGATGCCAGCAGGCCGCGAGCTTCCACCCATCTACATCAACAACAACATGGTGCTTAAGCAGGTAAGACAGGTGTAGGTGCAGACAGTGAGGTTAGGAATACATTCCTCTGCTGAAAATGGTTCTCTTAAACTGTAAGTGTAAAGGTAAGAAATTAGGTAGTGTGCAACAGAGCCCCTGCACAACATAGCAGGGATGAGGCAAGTAGAGAGCTGAAATTAAATGTTTGTAATACTCTCACTTATTTTAGTTGGAGTGTAGACATTTTTTGCATCCATATGTGGCAGAATGATTATTTTCTAAAAAAAAAGGACTTATACTTCATTCCTTCTTACCCACCAGCCGGATATGATCCAGAAAAGAGGCCAGCTGCCTTGGAGAAATGAAAACAGGGAAACCAGCAGTTCTGGTGCTGCCCATATGATTATTTTCCAGCAGCCTAGTTTGTTGCCGGCCACCCTCCAGCACCAAAAGCCCTTGTCCCAGATGTCCAATGTCACAGGAAAGAAAATAAATGGCACTTACCTGCCCATTCTCAACTCCTACCCACAGATTGCACCACACCCTAGCAAGAAGCCACTTGATACATTTTCATGGAATGATGAATCCCAGAACCTGAGCAAGAGGGTATGCACAGAACACAAGAGTGATGACACACCTGTGACCAGGAGTCTACCTGAGCAGCACCTTTATAAGCAACCCAAATTAGCAGTCTTAACGTCTGAGCTGCCTTGTTCCTCTTCAACCAGAGATATTCAGTCGTCCTCCAGTCCTACTACTGTTCCCTTGAGCCAAAGCTCCCCATCTGGGACTGGTCTGTACACTACATCCTCCATCCTCACAACCAGAGATCTTTCAAGAAACAGCACCACCAATACTCGCCATCGCCGTTTCCTCAACACAGTAGAAATCCTCAGACAATCAGGTCTGCTGGACATTACACTGCGCACGCAGGAACTGCTGCGCCAGAGTAACGCCACAGAGCGGAACATTGCCCAGCTCCGCCAACACACAGAGCTACTGTACCAGGCTGCCAGCAACCCTAGCGGCAGCCTGAGCGGTATCACAGCCTGGCAACATCTGCACCGAGCCATGGCCGAGTCTGGCAGCTACCCCAGCCTTAAAATCCTGCAAAATGTACAAATCCTGTGTTATCCAGATTCTTCCAGTCAACTAGTGAATATTTCCACAGGTAAAGCCAATGGGCCACAAGATGCTGAGAGCTCCGAGGTGCCACCGTCTCGCCTTCTCACTACTTTACCTGACCCAAACTCAGAACAAAGCAGGGAGCTCAAGGGCGGAGATAAATCTTCAGAGAACGTCACCTTTATGCTTCCTGACAGTTCTACCGGTTAGCACAACCTGCACTGCCTTTAAAGGGAGAGCAAGTACTCAGGGATATTTTTGGATTTTATCTGTGGCTTTAATAGTTTATTCCTGGTTATTTAAACCTAGTTTTATAGGAATTTTGCTAAATATCTCTGCAGGCCAATGGAAATCATACAATGACTCAAGGTTAGTACTTACTGTATATGTACATGTTGCAGTACAAGTTTTGTTTCCAGTTGCCTAACATGCTTCACCAGAATTAAGTGTTCTGAAAGCTGATCCATTAATTCACTCAAGTGCAATTCAATCCTGAGGTACCATCTTATATTACCACTGCAGACTTTATAGAACCACACAGGTGAGCAGTATGGAGGAAATATGTATTCATAATCCAAATTGAAAGTCCAAAGAGAAAACGAAGCAAGATCAAATTAAAAATAATATTATTTTACTACGCTACTAGGAAAAATCATGCCATAATTAAATTTAAAAGGAAAAAGGAAACTAAAAAAGCAAGGTTGAAATATAAAATAATAATTTGAAAATGTAAAGTGCAATGTAAAAAGTCAAATTTAAAATGCAAAGCTTGCATATAAATGCATAAACTGAAATATTGTATTGATTGAGAGAAACATCAAATATGAAATTCAAAATGTGAAATGGATAAGCTTAAATGGAAATACTTAAATTAATTAGTCAACGGCGAAATAAAAGCCTCTTATTTACGAGACCGGTCTGAGAGACCTCCAGCTTAGAGCGGGGTCTCTGAGCATGACTGGCCGAGCGACGAGCTAGCGGCCACAGCAGGCACTAGCTGGCTGTCGTGTCACTTTATGGAGCTTCTCAACTCTGAAAACTTTGAAGCAAACTGGCAGTTCGGCAATGATTTTCGCAAGACTGCCTGTATTCGAAATCTAAACAGTTCATTTCTCGCCTAAAACGTTCTCAGAAGTGAATTTAGTGATGAAATAGCAGACGAAATTTGTAAAAAAGCAATCGATTGTAGAATCTAGATCGGGAGTTTTGCAGCAGCCAACAACTGGAAACGTTTTACAATTTTCGTCTGCTATTTCACCACTAAATTCACTTCTGAGACAGTTTTATGCGAGAAATCAACTATGCAGAGTTTGAATATGGGCAGTTTTACAAAAATTGATGGCCAATTGTACATTTGCTCCGATATGTTGTCGGACTTGAGAACCTCCAGTCTGATGTGGCCAGGATCGCCTGCTCGGCAGCCGGCCAGTAATGCTCAGAGACCCCGCTGTCAGCTGGAAGTCGTTTCAGACCCTCCCACCAGCCTTGGGCCACGCCTCCTCATTTACATTGATATCTGTCACTTTCAAATGCAACAGCCAGACATTAAATCCAAATGGAAAAGTTGAATCTTAAACTGTCAATGTCAAATGTAAAATGTAAAATTCAAAAGATAAAATGTCAAATTGAAAATTTAAAATTATAAAGTGAAAAGGCTAAAATAAATATATTTTTTTTCTATTTTAGATTTTAATTTAAGTATTTCCATTTAAGCTTTTCCATTTCACATTTTGAGCTTCATATTTGATGTTTCTCTCAATCAATAAAAGATTTCAGTTTATGCATTTATATTTAAGCTTTGCATTTTAAATTTGACTTTTTACATTGCACTTTACATTTTCAAATTATCTTTTTACATTTCAACTTTGCTTTTTCAGTTTTCATTTTCTTTTTTAAATTTAATTATGGCATGATTTTTCCTAGTAGCGTAGTCAAATAATATTATTTTTAATTTGATCTTGCTTCGTTTTCTCTTTGGACTTTCAATTTGGATTATGAATAAATATTTCCTCCATAGAGCAGAGGGTCACTGCTTGTGAGTCACATAAAGGATTATGTCAAAATGAAATGTGTTTACCTGGGAGGCAGAGGAAATTGGCGTACACACAGGTGGCCATACAGTATATGTACTTCAGTGATGGTTGTTTCGCTGTCTCGCCAGAACAACTTCATTCAGGGAAAAGATGAATAAATCCATTTCCTGGTAGATAAATGTTGAGAAAATGGTTTCTTAAAACCTGCTGTACTAAAGAGAGAGAGACCCAGTAATCCCCAAACAAGGTGATGAACAAGATTGGTGCCTTCAAAATGATACAGCTGATCCTAAAGGCTCCCAGGAAAATGTCACTTTAAGCAAACTCGTAGCACTTGAATCACAACTGGTCACTCAGTGCTGCACAGAAAATCGCTCTGTAACATCACAAACTGCACTAAACTGGACTGCTGCAAGGACTTGTATCCAAATGCTCTTCAACAAAGCCTTAAAAACTCTTTTTCACTTTTTGCATTACCAGGGCACACCGTTGTTACAGGTTATCATATATTAATTTTACAAATACAGCACACATCTTATAATAATGGAGGAATTCAAACACAGACTATGAATTCAACAAAGCATCACCAAGATAATCATTAAAACCGTTTCCTCTCGTGCAGCAGCTTTGTCCGTTTTTACTTTGATGATATTCTGGGTTTTTTTAATCAAGCCTCTACTTCTTGGTGTTTATGTGGTCATCTGTTTTAGTCAGAGATGGAGAAAAGTTTAATTTTGAGTTTGAGAGAGTTGAAGTATGATGCCTAAGTGGTCATAAGCATGTGGTATGTGTATGATTTGTCATATATTTCTCTGTGCTTGTGCATATGACAGACATCACTGCCAGCAATTCACAGATATCTGAAATTTATAGTTTTTTTTTTACATTGTATGGTATATGTTTAAGGTATTTAAATAAAGCAATATATGAAGAATAGACTTTGTCTGTGTGTCATATGAATCTTTTCAAATTGAGCCTCATATTATATGTTTCTCCAATGAGTTCACATGGCCTTTAATTAATCCAGCTGCTACCATGGAAACTGAAAAGACACATCAAGGTTGTGATGCACATGTGAGGAGTGCATGTGCTTGACTGTTTCCTGCTCCTGAAAGCCATGAAAATAGTTTCCATACAGTTTTTTTTTTTTCCATTGAGCTCCATGGTGACAGAGATAACTCTTGGGACTATCTCAGGAAATATCTCGGGACTCCCTGGACAAATCTTTTTAAATTTGGCATAAACGTTCACTTGGACCCGAGGATGAAGTGATTCGATTTGTGAGGTCAAGGTCATTTTTGGCCATAACTCAAGAATTCCTATCCTAATTGTGAGAACATCTCACACAAATGTTTAATAGGATAAAATGATGAAGTGATGACATGCTATATTCCAAAGCTCAACTTCCCTGTGACATCATAAAACACTATTCTGGCCATAATTCAACACCATAACTCAGAAACAGAAAGGGAGACTGTGACCATATTTCGCGTTTGGTCGGATTCTGAATTGGTGACACTAATCACCTTTAAACTGTGGTGACTGTATAGATCTTCTGTGCTGCCGGGTTGAAGATGTGTGTGAAGCATCCATGTTTCTCCAAGAAATACACTTAATACATTTTAAATTGCCTCAAAGTCTTCATTACGTATATAAGTCTGAACAGACATGGATGTAAACTGCAACTTGACTGGCTGGCAATGGCATACAACCACAAGGTGGTAATTCTAGTTATCCTTTTGAAATAAAGGTGTGATTTTGTTATGACAAGACATTATAATAAAATTAAAACTAAGTATATTGTTGTCACTGAGACTGTTGAAGAAGTAGCCTAAGAAGTTTCCTCTGATGTATTTTCAACATATATTTCTAGGATCCCTTGAAATATCAACAGCATTGGTACAGTTATCAGTCATTCATTTTAGACTTGGCGATAGAGTAGTTAAAATATTCATCTTTTTATTGTACATTTGAATTAAAATTAAAAATCACTGCAAAAATATCACTTTGAAAAAGTGTTTTATGTATGTTAAACACAGTTTGTTCTGTTTTATTCAGCCTGGGACATTCAAAGGAGGAAGCTACTTTGATAACTATTTCCTCAACACTAGCAGTGAAAGCCAGCATGAAATAGCTAAAGTCAATAAGACAAGTTTTGCGTGGCTACGTTCACACCGCAAGTCTTACTGCTTAATTCGGATTTTTTTGCTCAGATCCGATTTTTTGTTTGGCTGTTCATGTTACCTTTTAAAATGTGGCCTATATCAGATTCCAGTGTGATCAGTTTGCGGTTTCTAAAGTTAAGGAGATTATGGAGGAAGTAAGCATTTTTGCTTTAATTTCAAACATGTTTCTGTAATGGCAGCCGTAACATTAATGAGCAGGTGCTGAGGAGGAGAAGAATGAAGAAAAAGAGAGCCAAGGTGACTATTTTGGTCTTTTGCGGGGTTATGGCTGCAAATTCACTACACAGGTCTGTGTGACCGGAAGACCAATTTGCACGTCAGGACCGCTACGGGCCTCCACCAGAGTTTCCTCTGGCTTCGCCCTGCCCAGGCATAGTTCACCATCTTTTGGGTCCTATCGCACGCGCTCACGCTCCACCTCCCCGACGGTGCGGGCGAGACGGGCCGGTGGTGCGCCCGACCCCGAGGGGCCGGGATCCCACCTCAGCCGGCGCGCCCCGACCCTCACTTTCATTGCGCCACGGGGCGACCCTCTGACTCGCGCGCGCGTTAGACTCCTTGGTCCGTGTTTCAAGACGGGTCGGGTGGGTTGCCGACATCGCCGCAGACCCCTGACGCCTTTTACGTGAGCCGATCCCCGCCCTGGCGGCGCGACTCGGTTGGGGCGCACCGAGGACAGTCCGCCCCGGTTGACAGCCGCACCGGGAGCAGGGGGCCCCGTCCCTCCCCGCGGGGAGAGAGGGTGCAGCAAGGGTTGTTGACGTAAAAGTTGCATCAAATCCGCCTTGGTTGTTCACACTGCGGCCGCATTGAAAAAAAAATCAGACCTGGATCTGATTCAGGACCACATATAAAAAAGTGGCCTGAATCTGATTTGAAAAAAATTGGATCTGGGCTAGATTTGAGTGTTCACACTCGGATTTGGACCACTTTTGCCTGCAGTCTGAACGTAGCTGGATTCTAAACTTAAGAGAAGCAAAGGAAGTAATATCACAATCATAACCAACCAGCTTAGTGCCCAATCATAGTTGTTGTAAAAAAGAATGCAGGAACAAAGAGTTTAGCATCATTTAATGTTTCATATCAACAAGTGTTGCAGATTTCCCCCTTCAATGTGCTGCAGCTCAGTTTCTCTCTTTTGGGTCAGTGAGCAGTCAGGGTCAGGTCGGCACAGATGATTGAAACGCTAAAGAAATTGAAAGAAATATTCATCAATAATTTGTACTAAGTAAATATGTACAACAAGAGCTCTTTTACATTGTTTTGACGTGGTTGCATATGTGTTAATTGCATCGTTGCAGTGGTGAAACAGCTCATGAAATAATCAATATCACTAATACTGCATGTTGGCAGTTAGATTCTTTATTTTGGCACAAACTAAGGAGAATGTTGTTTGTACTCTGGAAATCAACATTATGCTTTGATTATTAAATCTAAACATTTCACACTTTTTTTTACCCTCACTCCAACACCATAATAAAAATAATAATAATCGTAATAATAAAACTAAAAGCTACAACTCATCTTGTAGATGAAATATGAGACGTGACTTGTCTGTAGAGTCTTTTCGGCATTTCATAGGAAGCTTGAGTCATTTTGCCGGGCTTCTTGAAGGGTACGACTATATGGAAAAATCTGTTTAACTACAGACAGCGTAAATTGCTCTTTTCCCTTTATTTTCATAGGACAGATGAAGACATAAAGGGGAGAGAGAGGGGGAATGACATGCAGCAAAGGGCCGCAGGTTGGAGTCAAACCCACGGCTGCAGCGTCAAGGAGTAAACCTCTATATACAGTATGGGTGCGTGCTTTACCAGGTGAGCTACCCAGGTGCCTGCGCTTTTGCTTTTTATTGGTGCATAATCAATGCACTCATTATATAACATATACACCATGACACTTGTTGAATTAATTATCACAATCAACTACACAGTTTAGCCACCTGAGTGAGGTTCCCAGTCCCAGTTCCCAGTTTATACAGCGCCCATCCCGGCACTAGCAGAATAGAGGAGAGGGCCAGTAGCCAGCCCAACACGTATGCCCAGGTTGGGTACACATACCAGCGGTTAAAGGTCAGAGGCTGGTACTCAACTAAAGAACATATAAAAGAGCCCTGAGAAAACAATAAAAGAGAGATTCAGTATTTGTCTGGACATTTCGGTATAGAAATGTCATCAAAAATCCATAGGATACAGTAAAGTGCAAAGACATTCAGGTGTTCATGAGGATAAGGACCAGAGCTGTGGGATTATTCATTATGGAACATTGAAAGCCGACTCACCAGTGAGACCAGTGGTGTTAGGTAAAGCCAGCAGATTTTAAAGAACGGGTTGGCATGCACACCTGTCATGTCCTTGATGATGCCAAACAACCGCTCTGCCCCTTTATAGGAGAAGAGGTTGTATGATCATTAGGCCTATATAATGACCAGATCAGACTAGATGTATGTGAATGAAGATGCACTTTAAAGGGAAACTTCACTCATTTGTATACATAAAAGGTCAGTTTACTAGTAGTTAGATATACTACTCAGCCCATGAAAACAGTGATATATCTTCTGTGGTTCTGGATGAGCTTTGTCAAGTCTGAGAAAATAACATTTACAAATACATTATGCCATCAGGTTTTTGAAGCGTTATGGGGAAATGTACAAACCAGAACTTTTTAGAACACAAGGGACTCAAGATATCTTAGTATCTGCTGCATTGATTCTGATTCTGACTTTTTTCTTTTTCTTTTAATATGTCCTTTGTGAGTCGCCCAAATTTATTTAGGTCCAATATGAAATTGCTGGAGGGCCCATTTAAAAATGCCATACCTACCAAATACCCATCCCAGTGCCAGGGTTTCAAACACACAGAGAAAGAGGATGCAGGCTCCGTTACAGGCGTAGTAGTCAAACATCTGGAACACATACATTCCTCCCTGGAAACAACACCAAAGACATTTTTGGACATGGGTTTATTTATTTTACTTTATATGTCAACCTCAGATGATTGGAAGCCTATTCCTGCCACTTTTCTTTATCACATTATTATTATATATCAACTTATATGTTGTAATAATTGAAATGTCTTAAGCTTAAAGCATCTTGTTATAATGATAAACAAAGTCATGGCATAAAGAGCGTTTTATATATATATATATATATATATATTGATTTTGTTATATGCTGTATACCCTGCCATTATGGATTAGTAAAAAAGAAATGTAACAATGTAACACAAAATACTGACCTCAGTAATCATGACCAGTTGAGAGAAGAAGCATGTGAGGCAGAAGAGGAGGAGAAGGCCTTCCCGCCGGCCTGCCCTGCGCATTACTGTGGGAAACAAATCTATTATGGATGTCATCACCACCTCCATGGCAACAAACTGTACAGAGAAAAGACAGAATAAGTACATTTCCATATGTGAAATTGTTCTTCAACAAAGAGTTCATCAAGAGGACATCTTACTTGTGTGTCCAGACCCAAGAGAATGAGCATGACAAAGAAACAGATGGACCACAGTTGGGGAAGAGGCATCATGGCTACAGCCTGAGGGTATGCAATGAACGCCAAGCCTGGACCTGGAAAAAAACAATGCTAGACTTGTCACCGTCTGTCTTTTTTTTTTTTTTCTTTCAATTTTGAAACAATGACTTTGTGAAGTAAAAGTGATATACATCCAGATGGCAATGCAGTGAAAATGTCATTCATAAACACATGAACAACAACCTCCTAAATCTGGCAAGATGAAGGGAATCGGGGAAGTTGCTGGAAATCACAAAGGGGTCGTTTTATATACACCAGGAAGAGAAGAAACATCATCGCACAACACTGTACAGAATTGTTGTCACTGAAAAAAAATAAGGCCAAAGTGGCAGCTTTATTCTTGTGACCATTTACAGTTTTTCTTCATGGTTTTTAGTGTGGAACCAAAACTGGGGAATATGTGAATTTAAAAAAAGCAGACTGAATACCATTTACACAAGCCACAAGAACAAAATCACACTGAGTGAACATGAATGTAATATTTGATATCTTGAAATTCCTGATTATAATTAGGCCTATGTTTATTATATTGTTAGATTATAGGTTTATGTAAATAAATATGTACACATGTACCCTCATATGAGATTTATCAGAATTAATCTGAGTACTAAATGACTTCTAGGGAATAGACTGTGTGTCTGCTGATAATTGAGGGACTGTAGCTTGGTAAATAGTAAATAGTAAATATTTGGGTAGCGAAGAGAAGAGACAAGATACGAGAGTGAGCAACATGAGCCCAGTTAAGGCCTAACTATGAGGACATGAGTGAAAATGAATGTGTGTGTGCTATAGGTTTTTGTACAGTATGAGTATGCACACTAGCTTGAGTAGACCCTCCTCCTTCAGCGCGTTTTGGAGGAGGGTCTGGCAAAGCGAGACTAGTTATGTAAATGTGCTTGTAGTGTCTATAGTTGTCCTCAAGATGGCAGCAAAGATTTTACCCATTGTGGACTAGTGGTGGAAGAAGTACTCGGGACCTTTACTTACCAATACAAACATGTTAAATACTCAGTTACCAGAAAACGTCCTGCATTTAAAATCCTATTTTAGTGAAATTACAGAAGTATTTTCAGCAAAATGTACTTACATTAACAAAAGTAACAGTACTCAGTGAAAGGTCCCCTGTAACTGATGCATTGTACTTGACATTTGATTGTTAATACTGATTAATCAATGTGTAAGCAGCATACTACAGTTGTAGCTGGTCAAGGAGGAGCTTATTTTAATACAGTTAATTGGGTCCGTTGGTTCCCAACCTAGGTTTCGAGCCCTTCTAAAGGGTCACAGGATAAATCTGATTGGTTGAGAGATGATTAATGGGAAAGAAAAGAAGTTCTAATACACAATTGTGTTTTCAGTTTTTGGACATTTCTCTTTTTTTGTGAAATATTACAGAATTTGACCTCTTATTTCAAAAATATAAGCTTCATATGTTAGTTATGTAAAATGTTAATCAGTAAAGTATGGCAACTATACAGTAAAAACTACATTTCCCTCTGAAATGAAGCAGAAGCATAAAGTAACATCAAATGGATAGACACAAGTAAGGGTTTATATTGTAGTTTAAAAAAAAGAATAATCTGAGGCTGTAAAAAGGTGCCATAATGGTGTAAAACTCTTAAAAATGGGCACAGGAAGACAAGGTTACACAGTTCTGAATATCTGTGGTGGCTTGCATTACCTGACTCTGCCACTTCTGCAATGGGGACACCTTGCTCTTGAGCCATGAATCCCAGTACAGAGAAGACTGCAAACCCAGCCACCACACTGGTACAACTGTTCAGCAAACACAGCCACAGACAGTCTCTGCAAAACACAAAAACATGTGCATACTCTATGAATTCATAGCATGTAGTTGATCATTTTTTAAATATGTTATTGTGTAGCTCTTGTCCACTGTGCGTCTGTCAGAAAAGTTGAGCATCAAGCTCAGTCACACATTGACAAATACTTACTTGTAGCAGTTGTTGTTGTAGGTGTTATAGCTGCCTAGCACAGTTAAGGAGCCCACACCCACACTGTATGAGAAGAAGATCTGAGCCCCAGCCTCCATCCAAACCTGTTCCAACAAAGCAACAGTTAGAAAATGTGTCCATCAACTCTCCACTGTTACAGTATATCATGAAGCTCTTACCTGTGGGTCTGTGAGTCGTGAGAGTTCAGGCAGAAGATAATACAGTACTCCTTGTAGAGCCCCAGGGAGAGAGAGTCCACGGATCAAAAGAATTACCAACATCACATAGGGGAAGGTAGCAGTAAAATACACCACCTCAGAAAAAAAATTGTTAAAAGCATATAGAAATATACTGTATACACTTTACCACGGTATTAGGGCTTATATAAATACCTTTCCTGTAGACTTGACCCCTTTCCAGATACAAAAGTAGCAGATGATCCACATTGTAATGAGGCACAACAGCACCTCCCACCTGATGCTGCCTATTTCCTCAATCCCCCCTGAGATACCCAGCACTCGTTGTCTAGAAGGGAAAAAGATGGACACAAATGTTTTATTGAGACTCATTAGGACTCATATTGGCATATTTAAAAGAACCTAGAGGCTTCGTTTGTTCATCCTCATCGACATACTCCCAGAACTCTGTGGCAGCAGAGGTTGAGTTTGTCTGGTTTGTCCATTCAAAGGTTTTGTTTTGTGTTGAAAAGTCTATGCAGTCATCTGAAAGGATAGTGAGAAAACAAATTATACTTCTAATCACAAAACAAATGTATGTCTTCTGTGACTCTAGGGGCCACAGGACTGTGGAGATAGATCTGGCAATGCGAGACTAGGGGGAGGTTTCCAAAGTCTGAGAAAATGATCTTGCTTTGGGCTTGAGACTTCAAATGTTTAACAAACAGCCTGCATTACAAGCTATTGGTGTGGAATTTATAATATGTGGGGATTTACCAGCCAGGGAGGGTCTAATGAAAGACAATATGTAGTTACATTATGGGGAATGTAGGATCCAGTGTTTCTCAAACTAGACCTATATTAAGGGGTAAAAGCATTGACTATAAAATTAGCGGACAGAGCATGTGTGACGTCACCCATTGGTTTGTGGAGATCTGCTATGAGTCGCCGAGTTTGCCGTTATGGGCGCAGCCATCCTGGTTGCGGATGTGACGATTTAAGACGAGAGGGAGGAGTGAGGGAGAAGCTGCTTACACTCTACGTTACGTTACGCACTTTCACTGGCAATCACATCATAGCCACGTCCTAAAACACCCCATGCTTTATCGCCGATTTTAAAATCAACGTGACCATAATTAAAAAAATTAACATCATTCTGTGTTGCAGAAGACTTAAAACTAGCAATTGAGACCATAAACTCATTATGAAAATGTTTACTGAGGTAATAAATCAAGTGAGAAGTGGGTCACTTTCTCATAGACTTCTTCAGAAACCAAACTCCTTTTGCAACTGCACGTGTCGCCCCCTGCTGGGATTCAGATAGAAGCAGGTTTAAGGCAGTTGCAGCACTTCGGCGAACCGGATGCTTTGTCCACTAATATACAGTCTATGGGTAAAAGTCAGGACACCTCTGCCTCTGTGGCTTTCATTTTGACCATTATTTTTTAAATCTGTCTCTCACAAGTCCCCATAATTTATGGAATAGAAAACTAAATGACATTTAATTGACATAAAAGTCACTGAAGTGTTGATACTTGATATTATAACATCAGTACAGTATGCAAATGTTAGTGTTTTGTTATACAAGTCCACCTTAAGACATGTAACAGTTTCCATTTTACCTGTGTTCCAGTAATTGTTGCAGCTGGCCCAGGGAAGCTGTGAGCTGAAGGAGAAAACCAGATAGAGCAAAGCCCAGGACAGAATAATGATGTAGGTCATACAGCTGTAGAGCAGGATCAGCTGCCCACCATAGCCAATACCTGCAGGGCCACATTTCTGTTATAGACAAACATTACAAAAACCTTCTTCATTTATCCATTGCCAAGAGTCAGGCTGACCAAATGAATGACTAAAACTGCTTTCTCACTCTGAAAGACTTTTCCCTCAAGATAAATATATATATAAAAAAAAAAATATATAGTTAAAAGCAAAGTAAAAAAAGAAACACTTCAAATTCTCTCATTTTTAGTCAAACTACTGTGGAAATGACAAAAAACAGGCTATGTTTTGACAAGTGACAGGAGACAGTACTTTGAAGTGTGACTTCTCCAATATGAAATGTCACTTGATTTAACATTTTGTCTGCATTTTTGTATCTAATATTTTCATAAACATCAACAAACCTTCGTAAACTTTTTTTCTTTTTTTCACATATGCAGAAGTCCTATAAGACTTTTATGTGTAAAATCGGTGGAGTTTCACTTTAAAATAAACATTCTGCAACATAACTGAAACATGTCAAGGGCAGTGGGTATGTAATACATTACATTTATATTATTTTTTATTTTTTCCCCCCTTGGAATAAGGGTCACAGAGGCCATGCAGTTTTTAGCTTGTCAATGTTTGCCCTGTACTGACATCCATGACAGAGCTCTGATATGGAGGGAACAATGTATCTTTTACAAGTTAAGTTGACATTTGCTCCATTCAGTTGTAGAGTGGGTAATATGTTACTGCCTCAATGAAACATTGAACTACCTTAACTGTAAAAAGAAACTTTCCCACAATGGTAAAGGAGCCAGTAATGAAACTACCTGCTACACTTAGTCAATATTCAATCTACAATAAAGTCCTAAACCGCATACCTTCTGCCAGTGGACATAGCTTCCTCCAGCAGGTGATGCCCCCCTCCTGGGTGTATTGGCCTATAGTCGTCTCCAGCAGGAACAGGGGTACGCCACATGTCACCACAAATACCAGATACGGCACCAGGAATGCACCTGCATTTGCAAAGTATACAACAATAAATACATGTACTACAGATTTTGGGTAACAAGTAGGGGACTTCGTATTTGCTTACCCCCTCCATTTTTGTAGCAGAGGTAGGGAAACCTCCACACGTTGCCCAGGCCAACAACATTTCCTGCCACAGCCAGGAGAAACTCCACCTTACTGCCCCAGTGTCCTCTCTCCTCCACCTTCGAAGCACCTTGTTTCGTTACACATCTTTTATTCAACATTCCCAAAAGCGCAGTCTCAGCCCAATTGTCCTCTGAACCTACTACAAGGTCTTCTCTGCCTTTATATCCACTAGTCTACTGATTCTGTCTCATGTAATGAGCAACTGCCTGACCAGTTAATTAGTCCTCAATGGAAATGTGAATTACTCCTTGACATTTAAACACCTTGGCAAGAATGTTGTAAAGACCTGCGGCCCTTTGCTGTGTGTCATCCCCCATCTCTCTCCCACCTTTCTTGTCTATCCACTGTCACTATCAAATACAGGGAAAAAAGCCCCCCAAAAATATCTTTAAAAAATAAAAAGAATCTTGTAAAGTCACTTTGAAGTCATTGTGAGGGCAGAAATGGCAAAGACTGGTGGTGACTTATACAATCATATTTTATCTGGCTTTAAATATGACCATCAGAAGCAACAAATCTGTGGCTCGCATAAGGTCTTCTAACTTTATTCTCACTGTGACGTTAAACCAATTTATGCACGTCAAGTAGTTTAATTATTCTGATTTTTATACATTAATCATTATTTATATTTATTGTGCTGTATCAGTTCTTACATGCTGCTGCATTTTATCTCACATTCAGCCTGATACATTGACTACAAGGGTGATACAAATGCATGATTGTTAATCTCTTTTTATGACAATTTCCAAAGTTGCTTTATACCTAGTGTCCATTAGGTCTGCCAAAATGTATTATTTCCTTGCTGAACAAGTGCTGTCCAAATTCTTCCCTCCATGGCAGTAATATATTCTGTGTGATATCAGATGTTATAGGCCCCAGAAGTGTCATCTGCAAATAATTAAAGTTATTGACAGTAATAATACAATCATTAATTCTTTATTCAGTGCACCATCTTTACAAATCACAGTTGCTAACACAAGATCAGCACTTAAGAAAGACTTCCTTGCATGAGGGAAAGATATTTGAAACTAAATTGTATTTGTCTCTGTCGTCCAAAAAGGAACAAGTTTAGTAATTTTTTTAGAATCTGGAATCCAGTGATCAACACGTAGATTAGTTTGGCCTGCAAAACATTTGTAATCACATCGACCTAAAGCAGAGAAGACCACAGCAGAACCAACAACAGGGAAAAGACGCCTCTGAGTGTAATCTGTCTAGCTCCATTGGTTTCTATACTCCTGTCTCTTAGCTGCCTCTGCTGGCCAGATGTTAGATGGCAGCGCTTCATGTTTCCAGCTGTGTCCCACACCAGAAGCTCAGCCTGAGCAGAGCAGCAGCTGGACGTGTACCTCACCCACAGTGGCTGAGATGAGCTCGGTGCCCATTCAGATACATTCAAAGGTGGGTCTCCTTTCTCTAATCTTGCTTTGTGGCGGTGGTGACGGTGGTGGCCTCCACTGGTTGTCTTGTCCCCGTGTGCCTGTTGTTGATCTGGGTTGGGTTGGGTCTCTCCCAGGCTGTCCTCTGTGGGTGGGGGGCTGTGGAATAAGGTCAGAATGCCTTCACCCTTCTGTAGCTGGAGGGCAGCGAGCCCAGAGCGCCCCCTGTCTGACACGACCAAAGATATGCTCCAGTTAGACTCGTTACAAATGGAAGGACAGGTAGACTGTACTCGCATTGCGGAGCAGGATGGTGGGGACGTGTCAGGATCCTACAAGAGAAAGAGGAAGTGATGTCAGTTGTACATAGAAAATTCAATGAACAGAGTTTAAGATGATTAAATGATCTGTGGATACAAAGAAATCCCAATAAAAGCAGACTCCAAATGGACTATATCGTATCAGTTTTTTAGTCAATGCTCACCGGGGGGACCACAGTCAAGTAGGCCACTGCGTAATTTGAGTCTGGAGAATCAAGAGCGTTCACCGTGAGTGTAAGCGTGACAGTAGCTCCTGACTGAGCTGTGGCAGGAGTGAGGAGGTCCACCTGGCCTCGGAAAGACCCTTGTTCAGCAACATGGAACCTGAGGGACAGACATTTTCCCATAGGTCAAATTATATACTTCACTACAACAGTCCTCAAAAGGTACACCATTGTCTTTTCTTATATTACATTAATACTTTAATCTTTTATATATTTTTGCTCTACCTGTGAGGTCCTCTCTTATGAAGATATCCACAGTCATCATTGGCACTCAGACTGAAGAGTCGGGCAGGGCCATGGTTCAGGACGTCAAAGTCCACCATTGTGCTGTGACCGGGTACCAGGCAAGGGACAGACAGCACCTGAAGAGATAGAGAGACACACAAACTATGACACATTGTCACAACAACGGCCAGTTGATTTGAGGTACATCAATGTAAATTTAGATAAATCAGAAAAAGTTATATGGAAAGCTGGTAATGGAGAAGCCATATTTTGACATCTTTGAAAGGTAAGTTATTTTAACTCCAGCTGAAAATGGAGCACAACCAGCAGTTTGGTTGTTATAGTGCAATGATTGAGTTTTTTCCACTTGGCGGTCTTCGACTGCATCTTCATCTGTTAGTCGCTAACCTTTCTGTCTTCTGTTTGGTGCTGTGCAGGAAGTCTCAGTGGGTTTATCACAGCTTTATTTTTGCTGAAAACAGCTGCCTGTTGCATCTGGAAATGGCTGAACCGAAACAGTAAAGCTGTGGGCCATTAAATCAAAACAATGAGCTAAAAGACGCAGCCCATGTCTTGTTCAGCATTACCTGTATCTGAACATGAGTGGGCTGAACCATCTCCGTGGAAACCCTCTCCAGCTTGTTTCCTCTGCTGTCTCGGCCTGTTAGTCGAACATAAAAGGGGACTCTGGGAACAACCTCCACCCATCCCACCAGCTCCGCTACAGAATAGGATGATGAAGAGGAGGACAAGTTCAGCGTCACCTGCTGGAGGCTCTCCCTGTCAGCTCCCAGCAGTGTCACGTGACTGAAAGATGCCTCCTCATCCGGAGCCAGGTCTGTCACAGCCAGCACCAGAAAGGCAGGAACACCTGGGAAATCAAATAAGGAACAAGACAGTTTTGCTAAATGGCAGGCACATTCCTGGTTGCGAGACCTACAGTACCGTATCACTGATACTGATACATCACTAATTATATTAGGAAAGAAATCAAAATCTCTTACCTGCTACTGGACTACCCTCCACTCTGGCCAGACCTGGGTGTGTCTCATTGTTAACTGTTGCAAAGTAATACAAGAAATCTACACTGCTGTCACCTGGGGGTGCAGATAAAAGACAAACTGTAAATGACCCACATGTTGTTTCTCTGGTTAAGTTATTTTCTGACGCTAATGCTTTTATTTTGAAAATTCCAAATCAGGAAGTAAATGTACAAGGTACAAGTACCTAGCTGTTAGAGGCACAAGGTATGTTAGTTTTACATTTCATTTACTTTACAACTGGTTGTAACTTGGGTTACTTTGTGGTGTGCCGTTTTATGGTTTTGCCGAGATTTGAGAGTACAAGCTAGCAAGTTATCGCCATATTGGCCTGTAGTTGGCGTTGTCTGGCTATGTGCCTGTTGTGTAACGTTACATGAAACGGTGTTAATTGAGTGATACTACAGTGAAGTGGATGGAAAAGAATGTTTCAAAGAAGCAGCATTTTGTATATTAATTTGATGTTTCATTATAACTTATGTTGATGTCTGCTAATAGAGTTAATAAACACTGGAAGTTAAATACATACAGCATAAAAACACTGAAGTGGAGACTGTCAATAAGCTAAGGGAAAAGGGTTAAAATGAGACACTTCATGATGTACTGTATGCAAAGTAAAGGTGTTGTGTTCTTTGTTTTTCTCAGCTCTTACGGTGGTTCAAGATATTCAAGTTGTAGTAAGGAATGTTACAAAGGGACAATAAAGCTTTCTGAATCATCAGTAAATAAAGAGCCAGACCATTATTCAGCCGGGGACGCTACACAAACAGTTGCCTCTTTTCTCAGTTCTAGTGCAGGTAAATAAGAACTAATGTGTCGAACATGTTCTTTTTCTTTTACCTATAACATTGAATGTGAGGTGTCCATCATTCTTGGCTTGGAGTTTCCACTGGCCTGGCTGTATAGGAGAGAGCAGGCTGATGCGGTACAGACCCTCAAAGCGTTCCAACTCTGCCAGAGGGCCCTCCTCACTCAGCAGAGACTGGCTTTGTTCTAACAAGGAGAAGAAGATTAAAACATGGTATTATGTTTTTCTATCAAGTGCAAAGAAGAATAATGGTATTGTAAGAGCAAGTATAAATTGCAGTTGAAAAAAACAAGTAATGCCTCGATTTAGCTTCCGTCAATTGCTTATACCTTTGCCATACCTGATGGACTGGTAAGGATACACTCTGTCAGGATGCCAGTGACATGTAGTGTGACGTTTTTTACTGAGCTGTCAACTCTGAAGGAATGGGAGGACATCAACTCTTGGTCACTTTCCACATGGAGGAGGGTCACCTGGGGAGCAAGGAGAAACATGTACATGGTATAGTAAGTGCCTAATGAATATTTCTATAATTAAAATGGATCACAAAATGCAACTTGTATGCAAAAGGAGTCTTTGGCAGAGACAAAACATCCATCACATCTTTCAACCTCATTTTAAGCTGCACCAGAAAGCTGTTTTCAGCACAAAAGCTAAAACCTCTCTGTACACTACCTGCACAACAGATATGATTGACACAGGGTTGACATTTGGTTTGTACATAATAACTTTGGGTTAGCTGTTTGAGTTGATTATATGATAATTATGATTTAATTGTTTGAGTTATGGAAAAGGGATAGGGCCAGATTAATAGGGTATTGAGACTTATTGAGGTTATATATTTACTGTTATTATTATTTTTAACATGTTTATGACATGTTTGAAAATGAATTATTAAATCAAATCAAAAATCAATACTGAAGTTGGCAGCTAGCTGGTGAACATAGTGGCGCATTTAGCAGCTAAATAACAAGATATTTTTCTCAGGAGTTAGTGGAGACCAGAAACAGAGCCAAAATGAAAAAGAATATTAGATTTACGTTCATTAGGTGGACAGACACACAAATCTAAATGAATGATAATGTTCCTGAATGTGTAAATATGCATCTGTTGAACTGTAGTTTGCCATACCAACTGTATACGGTGAATGTATGTTAACAGTTTATTTCCAACAATAAGAGAAAACAGTTAAAAACAGGCACTCATTCTTACAGATGTGGCTCAGTTACTGGGACCCTTACAGTGGGTTGCAAGATAAATCTGAAGGTTTGTAAGATAATTAACAAGGTAGGAACATTATTTTGCTTTTTTGTTGTGTTTTATTGAACAACACCTCTTCGCGTCACAAGCCAAAACTGTTGGTGACCACTGATGCCTTCTTTGCCTTAACCCTTGTGTTGTCTTACCGTCGACCATGCAACTTTTAGTTTTTCTGGGTAAAAATTTCAAATTAAAACTTTTCTTTCAACACCTTTTTCCGCTTTTTTAGTCTTTTATTACTTGTTACGATGTTTGTCAATTTTCTCTGCGCTACTTTTTGACATTTTTGTTGTTTTTTCCCCACGTTTTTGAAGCTTTTTCCAACATTATTGGTCACTTTTTTCAACATTCTTTTGTAAATTTTTTTCTATTTTTGCTATATGGATGGAACATGTATGGAACCATCCATGTTATTTTATTTGACAATTTGGTTGAAAGAAACTTAAAAAGGTTCTCTGATATAGAAACGTTTTAAATTGGGTCAAATTTGAAGACAAAAGACAACAGGAGGTTAAGAACCTGTTAGATTTGGTTCAACTGTTTAAAGCTATAGTGCGTAGTTTCTGTCTGCCCCATGAGGAGTAATGACAACAAAACTGTCAGCGCGTCCACATGACACAAGCCCTCCCATGCTCCCACCCCTCCGCCACGCAGTTGCTAGTAGCCAAGGAGGACACGGCGGATTAAGAAAACATTATGGACTCTTCAGAAGTAATTATCTACACTTGATTTTCGCCGGACGACATCAGTTTCTGAACATAGCCATACTGAGAAATACAGAGAGAGTTGTGTGGAGCTGATTTAGTTTTAATTAGCTTTGTAGCAACTCATTTAGCAATGGCTTGAATGTAACAGGCGTTCATTAATATAAAAAAGTTACGCACTAAAGCTATAACATGTTGATGACCAGCAATACAAAGGATCTTGCTGCTGTACCTTGTCAGAAGCTGTGATATCCTCTACTATCGTAGAAACCCCGCGGATGTCAGAGTTGGTGGTGAATATTGTCAGTCCTCCTGACAGGGAGGACAGGGAAGAGTAGAGAGAGAAACGATCAGGGGACAAAGGTTCTCTCCTTCTCCTCCTTTTTCTCCTACTCCTCCTCCCCCTTTTGCTCTCTGATGTGTAGTTGGGGTCTTCAGTTAAGAGAAAAGTCACCTGTGGGAAAATCAGCCCATAACATGACCAATGTTTGAGCTATATATATATATATATATATATATATATATATATATATATATATATATATATATATATATATATATATATATATATATATATATTCATTGCAGTTCCTTTGCTATTGCAGTTCCTGTCCACAATAAATGCACAGTATGTAAGATACAAAATGAGCTCATTAAGTCAAGTATATAATTAGTATCTGCAAAATGTAGTTAACTTCTTCTTAATTTAGAAATCATCATTCAGTCATCATTAATTATTTCAATTGTCATCAGGAGAAACATTTTGTATGAGATGTTACATTCAAATGTGTTTTATTTACATCTAGGCTTTCCAGCTGAAAATCAGAAAATGTCCCCATAAATTCCAACTGCATGTGTGAAACACTGAAGATATTGTAGCTTTTATTAAAGAGGAATTATCTAAAACAATCAAACCTTGCTCTGTTTCTCAAGTGCAAGGGCCTTTACCACATCAAACAAGTGGGCGTCTTTAGGGGAGGCATCAGTGAATACAAAGATCTCTGACAGTGGTGGACTGTGAGTGAGCGCCAGCTAAAAAAACACACAGCAGAGATGGGAAATTAGCTGCCATGTGTGCTTGTAATTCTCATATTGTACATGTGTTCACAAGAAGGAACATCTAAATGTACCTGAATAGCAGAGAGGCACATCTCTGGTTCATCTCCTCCTCCCAGCGCCATCAGGTTCTCCATGTGCTGCATAAACTGGTTTGGGTCATCGGTCTCATACACTGGTCCTACCTCTGCAGAGTACAGAATATAGAAGTGATAGATAGCTCTTTAAGCAGAAATAACAGGAGCTCTATAAGAATGGTAACCATCACATTGAACTACTGAAGTGTAGAGTGATGAGTTGAAGCTTAATTTAATTGCTAAGACAAAATTGAAAGGGCCTTACACCCTATTTAGGGGAATAGTTCCACATTTTGATTATTTTTTGGGCTTTTTTTAATTGATATGACAGCTGTAGACAAGAGGGGGAGAGAGGGGGACGACAAGCAAAGGGCCACAGGTTGGAATTGAACCCTGGCCACTGCGGTAAGGACTGAGCCTTGGTACATGGGGCGCACGCTCAACGAGGTGAGCTACCAAGGCGTCCTGGAATAGTTCAACTTTTTGGAAATACACTTATTTGCAAATTTTTGCTGAGAGGTAGATGACAAGTTTGTCTTGTCTTTATAGTAATGTTATACCATCACCTGGGTCATGGAAGGGCACAAGTAGAAAGGTGCCAGGCTGCCCACAGCTGCCGGCTCGGCTCTGGATGATGGAGTGGGCCCTGAAGCGAGCCGCAGTGATCTCCTCAAACATGCTGCCTGTAGTGTCCATGACAAACACCAATGCAGGGACCTGCTTCACACTGAACAGCCTGTCGAAGGAAGTTTAGAAGGAAATAAAGACATACTACACTCAACAGCTCAAAATCGTAAAAAAATATATGTTACGTTGCTTAACTGAACAACTCCAGGGTTGAATACAGCAAATTAACCAATTAAGGTGAGCTGATTTGGGGAAATACAATTGCCTGTAAAACAGTTAAAACCTACCTGAGAAAGGTTTTATGGCCCACAGTGTCTCTGAGGTCTCTCAGTACACTCAGAGTGGCTTCAGTCGCCAAATTGGCAGCTTCCACATGGAGATAATGGTGAGGGGAGAAAAAAGATGAGGTGCTGTCCTTGTTGATGCCCCCTTTGGCCCCCTTATAGCGACTATTGTCGAGAATACCTCCATGACTACATTTGCCTGAAAAAGAAACAGTCAGTATCTGTTAATTCTTTATAGAGTGAGTTTGAAAAGCATTCAACGAAAAAAAAAGAAGCTTTTTAATTCATTGTACTTATTCCTTTGTTTTTTTGGCAGGACTGCAGCTATTGGTGGCTGAGGTGTTCTCTGACATACCTTGAGGTTTTGTAGGAGAAGTGCTGAAGTAGCCAGTAGTGAGCAGCTGGGTGTCTTGCTGTCTGTTTGTCATTCTTGGCAGGAGGTTGTTTCGACAGGTGCGGCTGAAGCACTCCATACAGGTAGGAGTGTCTTCTGTGGACAGAAAGAAAGAGGGGTGAGTCTAGTATTGTTTGTGAGGCCCAATAAAGCTCTGAATCATTACGGCAGTGGAAACACAAATACTTTGCTGTTATCTTTGTTTGGGTTTGGGGATTAAAGGCATTTTCTTACACATCAAGTTCACAATGTGACACATTTTTAGCCCAAGAGGGACTGACATAAAATGTGGTTTGAAAGTATTCATGAGATTGAGCACAGGAGAGAAAATCAATTTAGAACAGACTCAGAAAATTGATCACCAGAATTCTTTTCTCTCACTTGCCTCTAGGGCACCCGTAGATTTGGGCTGCAACTAACGATTATTTTCATTTTCATTATCGATGAATCTGCTGATTTTTTTTTCGATGAATCAATTAATCATTTAGTATAAGAAATGGACATGGCATTCAGATATTGTTACATTTGAGAAGCTGGAGAATGTGTGCATTTTTACTTAAAAAATGGCTGAGACAATTCATTGATTATGAAAATAGCTGCTGATTCATTTTCTATCGAGTGACTACTACTTAATCAAATAATTCTTGCAGCTCTAACTCAGAATGGCTTTTATTTTGAGCTTTTGTACAAATTGATTTGGGTCATCAACTTTTGAAGCATATTGCTTATTTAAGGATAAACTGTATAGCCAATTTACAAAGTAAATATACATTACAGATAGGCTACAGGTGTTGAACTTTCAGACCATCTCTCACTTTTCCACTAGTTGCTTTCAGTGTTCTCCACCCTCCATAAGCCACCTGCTTGCATACCTGTTTTCCACTGATCATTAACATCCACAGTATTTATATAGTCATAGTTTCCACTGTTTAGTAGCCAGAATGTCTACATTGTACAAGATGTGGTTGTAGAACCAGTCAGATTGCTGCCTGTTCTAACAGCCCTTCCAATCTAATTAGCTTAGCATGGCCTCAGCCTGCCTGGCCTTTGTGAAAATGTAGGATAAGGCCATTACTCTAACAAGCATCCAGATTGTGATATACTGCAACAGATAAAAATGCCTGGATTACACCACAGTAAAAAGCCCATGTCAAGAAGCAGAGAATAGAAAGAAAACTGTACAAGAACATGACTCCAAATGTGGTACTAATCAAATTCTTTGTTCTTATATTTTGATCAGGAGCACAGTGAATGTTTCACCTATTAGGGAACCCAATTGGAAAAGACCATGTTTCCCTTAGGACTGAGGAATATGGTTGAATACCACAATATTAATAACAGTACACAATCAGGTATGCAATCACGTGAAATGTGTAAGAACCCATAGTAACTTATGTTGTTAAGATATCCTGAATAATTCCATCATAATATTCTGCTAAATGGTCAATAACCCATGATACTGAATCCTCTCCTAGCCCTGGTATCCCTTTTAATGCGATGAACCTTTTTAATGTGCTAGTGTAATTGCAGAAGAATTGAAGAATTACCTTCAGCAACAGGGATGGCAGGCTCCTCTGGCTGCAGCAGGTGGAGGTAAATGAAGCGCTGGCCCATCTCCACCCAGTTACTGTGGCTGTAGAAGTCCTGGCATAACAGACATTTGAAAGACAAAGCATTACATTTTTGCCAGTGCACACTGATTGAATTTTCATTGCAACATTTCAGCCATTGCAACATACATACAAATTAGTATTCATGCAAACATGAACATTTTCAAAATCCCCACTAGTGTTTTTGATCCTGTCCCACTTTTCTTTAACAATATTTTGTCAAGAAAAGTGTTGTCAACTGTAAACATCGTAAGGTGCATGTTACAAACTGTTTACCTTCTGCATTTAAAACTGCTTTTGTTATGTGTGTATTTATGAGTGTGTTAAGACGATTGTTCTCAAATTGTAAAACAATTGTAAAACAAAAAGTAAATGCAGCCTTTATTACCATTGCCTATACAAAATGGTGGGCTAAAAGTGTCCTGACGTATGGCACAGTTTTAAATTGGCTCCTTTTAAATGCTTCCTAATTTGAGCATCAGAGTTGATATTACATGTGGAGTCCCTTGAGGTTAGTTTATTGCCAATAATTAGCCTTTGTGGCCCTACAACAGGCCAACAACTGGAAGCATGGTATGAACTTCCTTGTATGAACTTCCTTAACAGTGCTGCTGTTTACCTGCAGGGAGTGAAATAGCTGGCCCAAGCTGTGACGAGCACTTTGGTACTCTTTGGCTCGTACTGAGAGCAGAGTCTGAGCCCAGATCTGCCGTAACATCCCCATGGCGCTGTCTACACGCTCTGAATCAAAGTGGTACACCGGGTTGGACCTGGTAGAGCTCAGGAAGTCCATGTCCGCATTGGACTTCACCACCTCTCCCACAGCTCTCCAGAAGCCACGGCCCAGTTTGGTCTGGGAGGGATACAGACTGATTTTTATCATCATTCAAATGTGATGTAGTGCTCAGCTATCACAATGTAATATGAACACAGAAGAAGAGCAAGTGTGACTTCTTTGAAACGGTTTGGGTTTTAATACAATAAAGCTCTCATTAACTCCTTTGTGTAATAGTAGAAAGTAGGTATATCATACTGAATGTAAAGCCAATAACCTGACATCAGCTCACCTGTTCCTCTGCATGGTTTCCCTGGTGTTTCTTGGTGCCCCTCAGAGTCTCCATGGTGACATTGACAATAGCCCGCTCTGTGATGTACTGGTGTGTGTGTGAGTCCCAGGACAGTGTTAACACTCGAGACCAAAAGTTGGGGAAGAAACCCATGCAGGGTAAAGCCAGGAAGAGAAGGTAAGCGAGAATAAACCAATGCATCTGCTTTCCACTCACTTCCCAAATTCTTCCTCTGCCCGGTGACGTCATGCTCTGGAGATGGGGTGAGTAGGTCATATCCTACCTGCATGAAATAAAAAATCTATGGGTTTCACAGTCAGTTGCAATACAAAATACACTATTGTATCCGATTTGATGGCATTCAATAGGCATGGCCGATGGCATAGGCCAACTTTTACATTTGAATGTAATGGCTAAGATTTGGCTAATTATTGACCTAACAAACAAATCTTTTAAATCATTACAAAATACATTGTTTTAATATGGCGACAAACAACTGCCATGTTCACATAAAGAGAGAGTTCTAATTTGGAGTTGTGTCACTGGACAACTGAAAAATGTAAGTCCAACGTTAACTCATATTTTAGCTCTATTTTAGTATCCACCAACTCCTCGCTCCTTAGCTTCTAGATGCTTCATTATGTTCACCAACTATCTTTTTCTGTTCACCGTTTCTACCAGTGCTGAGCAGTCAGTTTATCCCAGACCCTTTTTTTGCTGAAAACAGCTATCTGCGGCTGCTGAACGGTAAAAGTGAACAGAAACTGTGAAGTTGTGGACTGGAAAACCAAAAGAATGACCAAAAACATGCTCTGTAGCACTGACGAGATCCTGCAAGGTTAGATGATAATCACTTATGGTATCATCATTACGAGCACCATCTGTCATATTACAGACAGTCAATTACATTACATTACATTACATTACACTTAGCTGGGGCTTTTATCCAAAGCCACTTCCAATAAGTGCATTCAACCATGAAGGTACAAACTCGGAGCAGCAAGAATTACATACAAGAAGTACTTCAAATAAGCCAAACTACAAAGTACCGCATGTAAGTGCAACATGCAACTGCGAGTTTTTTTAATATATTGTTTATATAAAAAAATGTATAAAGGCAGCTTTAATTAATATAGTTTTCCCTTTTAAGATTTTATGCTATATTTGTTTTTTCCAAGCTGTAATCGTTGCATGTTAGAAGACATGTTGAAAATATTGTTAGTTCAAACATTAAAACACATTTAGCTGAACTGAACAATCGTTGCCAAATGAGTTCTTAAATAAGGAGTCATGCAGAAAGTGTTGCTAGTATTGAAGTATCTGCTTGCTAAACGGATGGATCCATGCATTGATCCAACTCCTATTGTTCAGTGATGTTTTGTGGAAATTTGATCAGTTGGTGTTTGTGCTGGTCATCCATGTCTTTTCTGTCATCACCCACTCCTTTACCCCCCTCAACCTCCTCTCACATTTTTGTCAGCTTTGTCTGTACAGAGGCTACTATTGTTCTTTGTCATCTTTATTCAGATACAATACGTGGGTTTTTGTTCTCATAGTCTGTGCTTTCACAAGGGGTAGAATGAAACAAAGCATGAGGCCTATAAACAACGGCTCCTTCTACTCTGCCAGCCCTCATTCAGCGAAGCAGTTTTAATTGATTGGTGTGGTCTCTTAAATTGAGAGCACAATGACTGTTCCTTTCACTCATTCTTCAAGAGTGATGCAATATCTAAAACTCACACACTGACTATTAATAACATTTTTATTGTTTCACATTCCTAACAGGTAGAACTTGTGTACTGTAATTCACTTTAGGTACGTGAGCAACCACTTGTGCTTAGATTGCTCTTTAACACACGAGGCTTGTAAGTAAAGTGTATAGAGCTTAGGTTCAGACCATCTTCATCACAGTGCAATAATGTCAACTACATACTGTAGGAAAGTGCAAACTATTTGGTTCACCAAGACTTTAGTGCAAAATGAGCGTATGATGTATTGCAAATTTTTAAATTTTATTAATTAGCAACTACAAACTTTGCTTTCTGCAAAAAATAAAAAATGTTCTCACCTTAGATCATGGTAGACTTTTTCTCTTTACAATTTGTTCAGACACCACAGCTTTCAGCAGAGACGTTGCAGTCCTGTATGTACAGAACACCACTCATGTATGTTCAAAACACCACACAACTTCATATGACCACGTAGACTATTACCACATCCTGTCAGACGAGGGAACTACACAGTTTCACAGCATTTCTGTCTGTGTAACAAAATTATTATTGAGTCTTCTTGTCTGTCCTTGGGCTCTTGTCTCTTGCCTGCTCCTCCATGAGAAAAATAACAAGCAACATATGAAAGGAAGAAGCACTTTGTTTAACTCGGATAAGAGTCTGGTTGAAGCTGAGTGGTTGCTTCTTAGCGTTTGGGGAACACCATGAGGCAGAAGACATCTCGTCATAGCTCCCCTACAGCCTCATGCCCCTCCTTGCCCCCCATTATTGTACGGTGCATTGATTCACCACAATGGGGCCGCATATATTACCAGCCAGGGTGTTCAGTTTAGGCCTTCCCCAACCCCCCTGCCCTCCATCCATCACTCTCTCTTTTCCTCACAAAACCAAAAAACTGCTTTTCACAGCCGTAAACACAAAAACCCCTTCCTCTCTCCCTAGTTACACACTTTTCTAACGGCAATGCAAAGAAGGGCATCAGTTGCTAGCCAACGCTAGGGACACTGTTGAACTTCAGTTTGTTGGATTGAATGTTGTAAAAGAAGAAGCAAATGATTGAGGTATTTTTCAGCTTTGGCCTTCTGGTGTTTCAGGGTTTGGTTCTGGTATTTTGGTATTATTCTGGTGTCTCTGGTCATATTAGGCCTATGTGTTTCAAATATTTCATTCTGTTTTAGTTAAGGATTGAAAGAGAAACAAACAAAGAGACAAGGAGAACGTTTTGATGCAGAACATGTTTTGTCCATGGTATATTTCATTGCAAACCACAGAAGGTCTGCCAGGTTTTTGGATTCATCTGATGAGCAATTGAGTCAGTGAAAGTAGATCACAGGACCACAGAGCCAGGGAAGGATGTTTAGACAGTGTGCAATGCAATCCCAATTTACTGGAAGCCAGCTGCAGGTGATGTTAGTACATGCTTCCTGTACCTGTAATACTTTTTCACGTTGGTTTTGCTGCAGACAGGTTCTCATGGCCCACCACAACAAACTACAAATGACAAGAGGCCTACTACTCTACTCAGCCAGAGGAGGCATTTCTGCCAGAAATGTGTCTGTACTGATGAAGCTGGTTATGATCTCTGAGTTACTTTTTACAACACCTTTTTTTCTAAATTCTTAAAATTTTATCTCAATTTTAAGTGTGAAATAATGCTTTAGAAACTGTGCCTTTGAATCTGAGTGCTCCCTCGAGGTAATTGCATGCTTCAGATTTCCAGATGAAGACAACCAGATCAGATTGCGAATGCAGACTAGAAAAAGTAGAACAAAATGAGAAAACAAGGCAGGTCTTGCCTAGAACTGCAGTGGGTTCCATATTAACGCCCACGTACCTGCCAGGTGCGTAACCTGTAGGCGTGGCTTTGGATCGACAGTTTGCAATTTCTTTCCGCAGAGGTATGCACCTGGTATTGTTTTCATGATTGGAATATAGATTTCAAAGACTGTATGACTGTATGACTGTTAGACTGAAGTATAACCTTTAGGATGCTTATTGTGTCAAACCCGGTGTTAAACAGGTGTATCCAACTCCAACAGTAGGCTATGTGCTTTTTAAAGCCTGTCATATTTCGTTCTCCTGTCGTTCAGCACCCCGGCATAACGTAGGCTATCAAAACGCTTATTTAAACTGTAGTCTGGATCAACGGATACATTTTCAGGATAAGCCATTACCTGCATCATTTATTCATACCCAAATACTAATGAGTAATAGCTAAGAGGTTATAATAAATTATTATAGTTATATTATAGCCCAGAAAGTGGTACCAAGTGTAATTGTTCACGCAATATAACATGAGCTATTTAAATTAGCTGGATATATGGTTAAGCGTAATTTGCTTTTACCAGTGTATCGTCGTGTGGACTTCGTCTATAGCAATCCCAACAAACGGTCCCAGTTAGATAGTGAATGCCGTAAACATATTCTTGTTTGAGAACGGCAACACACAGAGAGCAGAAGGTGAGGGACAGGCAATTATACTGGAAATGTACCTTCATTGATCCAGACTACTGAAACAGTAATCTAACACAACTCTCAGAAAATGATATGGATCACTTTCAGCACAAGCTGCATGCTTCTGGGTATGATGTGATGCAACTTAGAGTGATATGTAAACTCTTCTCCCTAGCTGTTTGTCTTTACTAACGGAGAGGTGGAGAACACCAAGAAGTTATAAATCTGGTGAAGAGGAATTCAGGTTCCCACAGGTAAAACCATAATATAAAAAACATAAAACCGTAATTTAATATATATAATTTCTGTCTCAAATGTGAGGGAAATGCGCTAAATGTGAGTAAAGTGAGCTAAATGTTGAAAATGTATCAGCTAAAAAATTGTAACCGAACTTTTACATTCGGCACCCCATATATGCTCGGCCCTTAATCGCATCGCGATTAAGGCGTTAATGCTGACAGCCCTAGTTATTATTCAGTTTGATGTAGTTAGAAGGCAATGAAGTAGATAGATGGAAAAGAAATGTGTATGTATGTATGCATGTGTGTCTATGTGTATGCATGTGTATATGTGCTTGTAGGTAGGTAGATATAGGGTACAAGTATGTGTATGTAAACATGTATAAATAAGTGAAGCATCAAATTGTTTTGTATTTAAATAAAGTATAGAAATAGAAAAAAGGGGGTAGCTCTTCCTACTCCTTTTTGAACATGGGAATTTCTTATTTGATTGGCTTATCAGCCTCATGGACTCATGGCAGTGCGCTACCCACCTGGCCCATTATGAGAGCTAAACAGCACATATCTGCGTTAATCAACCACCAGAACCGGGCTGTGTGTGTGTGTGTGTGTGTGTGTGTGTGTGTGTGTGTGTGTGTGTGTGTGTGTGTGTGAGTGAGTGAGTGAGTGAGTGAGTGAGTGAGTGAGTGAGTGAGTGAGTGAGTGAGTGTGAGAGAGAGAGAGAGAGACACAGTGTTGTCTCATGTTGTATGATCGTTAACGAATTTAACATTTCAGCAGAGGTGTTAATTTAAAGTTTAGTGGCTTGACATTTAACGGTGAAGTAGGGGCTTTGATTCACGGGGGTATTTTGGCGACGGTAATGTTATTAGTTAGCAGTATAGGCTACTTAATTAACCTGGGGTGAGTCTGATGAAAAGTGCTGTGTCTGCCCGGTTCAGCGCTGAGATTTTCTGGCATTGCACAACGCTGTGAAGGAATAATCTGAAGCGCCTTTTTTTCAACAGTCGCGATGAAGTGTATTTCACATTTTAGCTGCCAAAGCTCCGCTGCTTTCTTCGACCCTCTCTGTCTCTGGTCCTGCGCTGAGCTCAGTCAGTGTGCAGTGTGAGAGGGGGAGTAGCCAGCGGCTAGAGCAAAAGCCAATGTGTGCTTCTTTTACCAATATATATTTAACGTTATCTTTTGCATTTCTAATCCAAACAACGCTGCACTTACTCGTGCCCGTAGCAAGACGCCTGTCAAGTTGGAAATCCATCGGACTAACGGTTCAAGAGATATGCGCATAACACACACACACACACACACACACACACACACACACACACACACACACACACACACACAGACACACAGACAGACAGACAGACGTTCCTATATATATATATATATATATATATATACTGTTATTCTGCAGACAGGAGAGAGATTCTACATGGTCTGCAGAATAACAGTCCACAGGTTGGCTGCTAGGACTCTGATTCGCTCCCTGGAGATGGAGGAGGGAGAAAGAGGAGGAGAGCAAGTCGGAGAAGTGAAGAAGAAGGTGGTGAAGCTCAGTGTCCAATCAGGAGTAAGCAGTGCCTTCACTGCCTTCATTGCTGTCAACAAAAGTGATGGCGAGGCAATTCAAAGGACCTCTGGTCCTCAGAAATGTTCCCACATCCAGTGAGTATATTTTTCCAAGAACAAATTAAGAAGCAAGACACCCGTTTAGTTCAACTACAGTGTTCATGTTTAAAACTGTGGCTGATTCCCAGCTCAGTACAGTAAGACGTATGTGTAATAGACATGGCTAGTCTGCCTTCTTCTTCATTTCATCAGCAAAATGTATAACTATGATAAATCATAATATTTCTGTTAAAAACATCAAAAACCAGAAATATGATCTGACTTCCATGTGCTGCTGTGACTGTTTTTTTGTTTGTGTGAAAGAGAGCCAGAGTTGACATGCTCTGTTAATTGTAATGTGGTCTACAGACATGGCGGTGTGGTAGTAAATGGCGATGTGCTACATTCCATACATTTTTGAGGGTTTCAAATTGAGACAGAAATAACACAAAGTTCACAGATTAACTACATGGTCTGATTATTGACGAAATAATTATTCTGGTTCCAAAAATTAATCTGAGCTGATAGGGATTTACATTGGTATTGTAATAAACTTGAGGCTTTATATGAAGTAATTATGCACAATCTATTATGGTTATTAGTTGATATCACTCTATTGTTTGATATTTTTGCCTCAGGTCATGACCTTCAATTAGTATCCTATTCTATTTTTATTGTAGAGTATTACATGCGCTGTTATATGTCTAGTGCTAGGTTAGACCTGTGTGAGTAGGTTCATTGGCTTTTTGAACACACACTTGTGTATTTCTACATCCACTGATCACAAAAACACACAAGAACACTTGTTACTTCATGTTCAGCCATTCGCCCAGTCAGCACTTCTGTAATGTGTATTGAAATTCTCATTACTGTCTTTTTTTCCCAAGGTGCAGTGCTTTATAAATACAAAACTGAATGGTTTTATTCCATAAAAATTAAATATTAGTTATATACACCTATACCTATACACCATACCGGCAAGCTTTTCGATACAGATTTCTCCCTTATTTGTGAAATAATTTGGAATTCAGTAGGGTTTTTCAGTTTGTGTCCCAAACTCCTAATATTATTGATATTTGGGGAGCTCTACAGTAAATTAGTGAGTTGCAACTCTGGATTACCAAACAGACTGAGGGTCTGAGACTGATCAGGGTCATGGGAGTGTACATGTGAAGGTGAACAAGATGCAGCATCAATTTACTGTTCTGCCCAATTTAATGTTAGATTAGAAAACTGATTATAGATTTGATCAGAATCATAACATTATTTGTTTTGCTATTGTAACGGTGCATTTCTTCTAAAACAACAGATCGTGACAGATGTTTGGTACTAAATGAAGAATGTGGATATGAATCACCTTGAGTGTTTTTGTACAACTCAGATATGCATTTCTCCTAATAATTTATTGATTTATTATATGTTTTTTTTTAGTCAAGCCAGCATGATTAGGAAAAGTAGAAGCCATATTCAAATATGCAAGCAATAGCATGATTCGGACAAATAAAGTACATGGATACAAACCTGAAATAACACTAGCTGTAGTTAGCTGATCAAATGGTCTCATCTGCAATATAGTATCAAAAAGGCTAAAATGAATATGTATACCAGTAGAATAATATACTGGTAGATTTTTATCTTTGCACTTTCTTTGATGTATTTCCTTAGACTTACATAGTAAGACATGGTGTGTTTTTTTTAACTTGGTGTAGAGTTTTTCTGCCTGCATGTGGCCAAAATCAATTAATGCAGCTTAAATGTTGTTCTTTTCACTTTATATTACTTTTTCCTCTTTCAGACATTACAGATGTGTTGTATTTACTCTTTATTTTAGATCTTCTCACAATTAACTGTACAAGCATTGAGCACCACCTGACACCCAGAACCCCTTTGCTGCAGCTGGTCTCCCTCCAGAAGGCGTCTGGCTGCTGGGTGCTGGATCCAGCTCTGGCTGCTGCACTGGGAAAGACCAGCAAGGAGGTTAAGAACACAAAACCTTCAGCAGTGAGTCACTGTCAACAACATCACAACTTAATGACTTGACTTCGTGACATGGTTTATAATGCTGGTATTTAGGTAGGCAATGTATAATGATAAAATGGCAAGCTAAGATACACACAATCAATGGAAATGAATCTGAAAGTATTTGTGTTAAAACCTGTGCTGTCACATTTTTCCCCTGTAATTCTGCTTCTCCTTTGTTTTCTTTGATTTTCGTTTCTTTTCAACATCTGTTTTTCTTTGCTTTGGTGAATTAGGTGAAACATGGAGTATGGGCCACCATTCTGGCTCTGATCTGGCTCCATGGTTTCAAGATGGATGCTCAAGAAGAATGGAAGCTTCTGGCTATGAAGGCGGTGTCATGGCTCTGTGCCCAGAATGGTAATAACCGATATAATAAGTCCTAATCTATTGTTTTTAAGTGTGTGCTTGTTAAAATCTGAAATTCAGTCTTCTCTGCTGATGACTTGTTTTGTGTCTTTTTCAGCTTTATGTGTGACAGAGTGTGTGGAAGCTGGAAATGCTCTGCTGGGATGCAGCGTGCAGAAAGACGCCCTGGGTTTCTGAGATTTTCATTAAGTGCACAGAAGCAGATTTACCCCAATCTACAACTTTACCTGTATTTTTTCAACATTGCACTTTACTCTTTGCACTATTTACATTTTTTGTTGCCTAACTCCATAGAGATGTACCAACATGGAAAAACGTTTTGTACCTCATTATTCTCACTATAATCTATATACATGACGTTCCACTTCTGGGGTGCTCCGGTGCTGCCAAAAATTCCACAGGATGTCCCTTATTTAGCTGGATGTCCGTTACTTTCCTCTTTCTTTGTGTTAGCATTTTAAACTCCAGTCGATTTATGAGGACTATCATGGTTAACTGCTCCTCAGATCTCTGCATGGTAAATCCAGACAGCTACCTAGACTATCTGTCCAATCTGAGTTTTCTGTTGGACGACTAAAACAATTTTTTAACGTACACATGTTCCACCATAGGCACCGTTGCTCTGTCCGATGCTTAGCACAGCACAAGACGATTGTGATTGGTTTAAAGAAATGCCAATAAACCAGAGCATTTTTTCTCCTATCCGTGCAATGCTGTGGGGATTAGCAAGACCCTCCTCTGCAGCGCTGTGGAGGAAGGTCTGGCATTGCAAGACTATCCATACTATATCTGCACTGCACTTCATCCATCAGCCATATAATTGCACGGTGCCTTTAAAGCTGTGGCACTTTATTTTTGGCATCGTTGGGGGGAAAAAACCCACAATACTATAGACTTCTAGATAGATCTAAATGAAATTAGAATTCTGCATCTCGTCTTGACTCTGTTTTCAGCCTTTAGAAAATCTAGCCGTGACGGGAGTCTTTGGCCAATCACAGGTCATTTCAGAGAGAGAGACCTTTCCTATTGGCTATTCTGCACGTGCCTGATATGCCCGTGCACCAGAGAGGGGAGAGGGAGAGCTGCAGGAAGAGGTCTCACTCTACTTAATATTATTTTTGTATTCTACCCTCTGCAGCTTCACAGTTGCTTTTTGTGTGAAACAGATTTTACTTAATTAAACTTTAATTTTTGGACAAAGTGAACATCCATCCATCCATCCATCCATCTTCATCTGCTTATCCGGGGTCGGGTCGCGGGGGTAGCAGCTCCAGCAGGGGACCCCAAACTTCCCTTTCCCGGGCCACATTAACCAGCTCCGACTGGGGGATCCCGAGGCGTTCCCAGGCCAGGTTAGAGATATAATCCCTCCACCTAGTCCTGGGTCTCCCCCGAGGCCTCCTCCCAGCTGGACGTGCCTGGAACACCTCCCTAGGGAGGCGCCCAGGGGGCATCCTTACCAGATGCCCGAACCACCTCAACTGGCTCCTTTCGACGCAAAGGAGCAGCGGCTCTAGTCCGAGCTCCTCACGGATAACTGAGCTTCTCACCCTATCTCTAAGGGAGACGCCAGCTACCCTCCTGAGGAAACCCATTTCGGCCGCTTGTACCCTGGATCTTGTTCTTTCGGTCATGACCCAGCCTTCATGACCATAGGTGAGGTAGGAACAAAAACTGACCGGTAGATCGAGAGCTTTGCCTTCTGGCTCAGCTCTCTTTTAGTCACAGCGGTGCGATAAATTGAATGTAATACCGCACCTGCTGTGCCGATTCTCCGACCAATCTCCCGCTCCATTGTCCCCTCACTCGCGAACAAGACCCCAAGGTACTTGAACTCCTCCTTCACTTGGGGTAAGGACTCATTCCCTACCTGGAGAATGCACTCCATCGGTTTCCTGCTGAGAACCATGGCCTCCGATTTAGAGGTGCTGATCCTCATCCCAGCCGCTTCACACTCGGCTGCGAACCGATCCAGTGAGTGCTGAAGGTCACAGGCCGATGATGCCATCAGGACCACATCATCTGCAAAAAGCAGCGATGAGATCCCCAGCCCACCGAACTGCAACCCCTCTCCACCCCGACTACGCCTCGATATCCTGTCCATAAATACTACAAACAGGATTGGTGACAAAGCGCAGCCCTGGCGGAGGCCAACTCTCACCTGAAACGAGTCCGACTTACTGCCGAGAACAAAGTGAACACACATGGCGAAATTATGATTATGAATATAAACTAAGAATTGTGCATATAAGTTCAAATAAACTGACAACACATTTGTTCATGTGTGTATCGTGAAATTGTAAATAGATGAGGCACACATGCACTTAAGTGGACACTGAATTGTAAAAGTAGGTTAATGCTAATGTATCTACAGGCCAAAATTGCACCAGTTTTCCTCGCTAGCCTCTAGTCTGTTCCACTACAGTAGCATCTGTAACTGATGTGTCTGAGCCACAGTTTTTAGATGTGGAAATTACAGCTGTCATTAATGATGCAAAATGGTGATGAATGAATGTTAAAGTACTCATATTATGCTTTTTGGCTTTTTCCCTTTCCTTTACTGTGTTATATATCTTTTTTGTGCATGTTTTAGGTTTACAAAGTGAAAAAACCCAAAGTCCACCCCAAAGGGACTTACCAAAACACTGTTCACAAACTGCTCCAAACAGCTCTATTGTAGTCCAGCGTTTACTTCCGTGATGAACGTGCGTCACTTTGTAACAAACATTATAATGCTCGCCTAGATGCTAGCGTGGCTCAATACTCTGCTTCTGACTGGGTAGCAGTCCTTACCTAGCTACCGCACATGTGCAACTCCCAACAAAGATGGAACAGAAGTGAGATGTCTCACTCTGTAGCTAAAACAGAGAGCTCAACACACAGGGTGAAAAGAGGAGCTGCAGCAATGTGCAGTACAACAAAAATATGGTGTTTTTTGAAAAACGCCACCTAAATCTATTCTGATATAACCTTTAAATACAATTATGAACCTGAAAATGAGCGTAATATGAGCACTTTAAACATTTCAGTTCACTGTTAATTCTAGAGAATTCTATTGATTGTCTCTTATATAGGGAATAATAAATACACATGGGAGTTATTTTGACGATGAGTTTGCTCAGAGGGTTTCTTTCATCAGTCTTTCTAAAATGCTTTGTTCCTCTGCTACTCTGTTCTGTTTGTATTATACGCTAAATACTGTCGGAATCTACTACTACCACTTCAATTAAAAGAATGAAAGAGTTTGTCATTTCAACCAAGAGATTTTTTTTAGCATTTAGCAAAAGTATATACCATGAGTCTTTAATGTGCATGCTGCCTCAGGCTCATTGGAGCTGTCATTAAATGCTAAAAATATAACCTTTCATTAAATGACAAATATGGGTATGCTAAATAAATCTTTTCCATTTTAAAACAAATGAAAAACTGCAAATAAGCCAAAAAGCATTCCCTTGCTTTCATTATAGTCTGTTTGGGGATTTTTCTTGGAACAATTAACATTAGAAATCTCAACATTGTGACTTGAATTCAGTGACAACTTCATACAGTTTTTTTATTTGTATTTAAACTGGGCAAAACCTTTTTATTTTGTCATTTTTTCTCAGAAAACCTGCTCAAACAACACTTGACACAGATCAATGGCTTGCTAATTGGACTTTTTCGATAACATCAGCTACCAGCTGTTTGGCTGAGAAGTCTGCTTTCATGTGTGATTTAGATTTTATTTTGTTGATATTGAGGAAACATGACCAAAGACAGAAGTTACCACTGAAAATCTGAGAATATGTTAGGCTACCTGACACTATTAGATACTATTTGAAAACTAGTTACTTTTAGTCAATTTAATTCATTCATTCATTTAGGTATACAGGATAAAGCAGGAATGTATGTTTCAGTTGACCAATGAAACTACAAACTAGTTACAGAAACAGCAATATATTATTATTATTATTATTATTATTATTATTATTATTATTATTATTATTATTATTATATATATATACACACACACACACACACTCACACAAGCTCCATGTTTTGTCATGAATCAAGCGCATCTCATAGGCGTGACTGAGCAGTTACAGTTGTGAAGTGTCTACTCAGCAGTCAAGTATTTTTTTGAGGGATGGCGAAGGCATTCGCCACCTTATTCTGCCTCTGATTGGCTTAGCCTAACCGAACCATCTCGCCTGAGAATCTAACCAACCCAGAGTGATAGAGAAAGATGGCTCTGAACCAACCCAACCAACTAAGGCAACAAGTACTAGCCAATCAGAGAAAACCTGCTCAAACAACACTTGACACAGATCAATGGCTTGCTAATTTGACTTTTTCTATAACATCATCAGCTACCAGCTGTTTCGCTGAGAAGTCTGTTTTCATGTGTGATTTAGATTTACTTTGTTGATAGTGAGAAAACATGACCAAGGACAGAAGTTACCACTGAAAATCTGAGAATATGTTAGGCTACCTTACACTATTAGATATTATTTGAAAACTAACTAATTTTAGTCAATTTAATTCATTCATTCATTTAGGTATAAAGGATAAAGCAGGAATGTATGTTTCAGTTGACCAGTGAAACTACAAACTAGTTACAGAAACAGAGCAATATATATATATATATATATATATATATATATATATATATACATACACACACACACACACACACACACACACACACACACACACACACACACACAAGCTCCATGCTTTGTCATGAATCAAGCGCATCTCATAGGCGTGACTGAGCAGTTACAGTTGTGAAGTGTCTACTCAGCAGTCAAGTATTTTTTTTGAGGGATGGCGAAGGCATTCGCCACCTTATTCTGCCTCTGATTGGCTTAGCCTAACCGATCCCACTCTTCTCGCCTGAGAATGAAAACAAAACTGGCATACTGCAGCTGTCCGCAGTGATTGTCCAGTCCTGTTTTGTAACGTTTACCGTTAAAGTTCACGCCACGTATCTGCAAGGGGAAACTAACTGGACAGATTAATCAATCTCTTTAAAGGTAAGTATTTATTTAAGTATCAAATTTGACGCACTCAGTGCTGTCTTGGCTGTAAAGTTTCCCCCCAGATAGAGTTATATGTCTGGAATGGTTAAAAGAAAGAAAGGCAAATCCCGGAAGTTTTAGACGAGTTCAGATCGGTTCAGATCTTTATAGTCTGGTTCAGATACTGAACAAGCGGAACATTTATTTTCACAGTGCAGGATTGCTGGAAATGTGGGTTGTAGCCAATGTGCGCGTGAGTGAGCGCGTGCGTCTCTGGTCTGTCAACTCGGGGCGTGGCAGTTAGAGACTGTAGCCTATTGCTTTCATTGAAAAAAATGTTCTCCTGAGCTTGTACTCCCTAGTACAATGCAATCCAGTTAAACCTAAATTTAACGGTCATTTTCACACAGCCAGTGCAAAAAATGATGGCGAGGTTGTTGTCCTGACATAGGCCTAGTGTGTGTGTGTGTGTGTGTGTGTGTGTGTGTGTGTGTGTGTGTGTGTGTGTGTGTGTGTGTGTGTGTGTGTGTGTGTGTGTGTGCGTGTGTGTGTGTGTTTGTGACTTGGATTGGTCTGACATCATCAGAATGGGCCTGGTCTGTCTTTACAGGAATTCTGGAATGTGCGACCAAAGCCCGTTTACCCTTATTAGAAATTCTTTGGTATTTCTCAATAACAAGTCTAATAAAATAAACATTCAGACAAGGCCTAACATGATTAAAGAAACATCATTAATTCACCATTTTAAATCTAGGATGAATGTCTTTCTTGAAAAAAAAAAATATATATATATATATTATTTTTTAACAGCTGTAGGCTACTTATCCTGCATGAATGTGATATGAATGTTGTCATTCTTGTATGGCCTGGCTCAGGTTAAACCCTTTTGTTAAACAAATAGCCTACATACAAAGAATGAATGGCATGCAACAATCAGTCATAATGGAAAAGAACATAAACTACTTTAAAGTAGATTTTTTTTCGGGGCTGAATTGGATCGTTGTATACCCTTGCATATCTACCGATACATAAACCAACATTTCAAGCATTATCGGAGGCATTTCAGATACTGGTAGTGTTAAGTTTAAAAAAGTTAAAACAATACTGATCTTTGATATCAATGTATTTTTTATGTTTTGATGTATTCACAATGTACGCTGCAGCTGGGTTAAGGCGGAAGGATTGTAAGACCCAATCAATAGCTCTCTGTTTCATACTGATTCCAAAGTTTCTCAAGATAATTAGATCATGTCTGTCACTTAGCATACAGGAGGAAGCCATGGCAGGAAGAAACCTTTGGTCTATCCGTCTTGGAGTCAACCCCTGCTGGCGTGCAGACTAGATTAGAACAAAATAATGTTTATTCCTGTAGCTTGACAAGAATTGGCATCCTTTCATCTATGTCCGACAGTAACATAAAACATCCATTATGTTAGAGGTATGCCCTCCTTATTTGGGCGATGAAGAAAACCAATGAGATGCGCCCAACATGCCACCGTGCCATCGAAGGACCAATGGGAATGGTTTTAATCCACGTTGGGAAAAGGAACCGCCCACATGTCCAGGAGGATAATAGCCGCTTTCCAACCAAGTAGTTACAGGAACGTAGTTATTGGAAAAGTCCACTTCTAAACAGATCTACTAACTACTCTCCCCCAAAACCGTTTTTTCCAATTGCATTCGCACTGGCCAAGTGGCCATAGGGACTGGTAGGAGGGGTAAGGGAATGATGCAAGCACGGCAACGGTCTTTCTGCGTTAAAATCAGAAAACAAATACACCAAAAGTATGAAGTAAATACTGAATCTAATGTATATAGCATATTTGTCTTAATTTAAACAAGTCTCCCGAAGAGAAACGGGAAATATCTCTCTCTCCCCCGCCTCTGCCTGTTGCGCTGTGGACGTGTGTGTGTGTGTGTGTGTGTGTGTGTGTGTGTGTGTGTGACTGTGTGTGTGTGAGTGTGACGGCCGCAGGACACGCTTTAACTCCAAAAAGGCAGTTAACCACAGGTTCCCGTTAATCTTATGATGGACATGTGTTGTGAAATTTAAACAAATGAACCGTCAACGGCGAAATAAAAGCCTCTTATTTACGAGACCGGTCTGAGAGACCTCCGGCTTACAGCGGGGTCTCTGAGCATGACTGGCCGAGCGACGAGCTAGCGGGCGGGGCAGGCGGGGCAGGCGCCTGCTGGCTGTCGCCTCACTTCATGGAGCTTCTCAACTCCGAAAACTTTGAAGCAAATTGTCAATTCGGCATCAATTTTCGCAAGACTGCCTATATTCAAAATCTAAACAGTTCATTTCTAAACTAAGACTAAAACATTGTCAGAAGTGAAATTAGTGATGAATAAGATGGCGGAAATTGTTAAAATTATTCTGTTGTTGGTCTGTCTGTACCGAAAACCCGAACCCTCGTTGACCTAGGTTCATATGCTGAAAAGGGAAAAGACCCTGCCCTGAAGTAGGAGCTGAAAGAGTTACAGGAACTGCGGCCAGAGGGACTTAAAAATCCCCAAATTGGTCCAGTCAGAACACAAGAAAAAAAGGGTTCTAGGAATTTTATGTTCTAGGAACTGCAAAAATCCCTCCAGTCGGAAAGCGGCTATAGTGAACAAGCGGAGGGTCGTTAGGGACTGGAAATGTGAATCCACAAGGGAGAAGCATCTTTTCAGTCTGCTGCAGTGTAAAAGTTGTTTTTGTCATGTCATTTTCATATTAAATCTTTTTGTTAAATCCTCATTGGACCAAGCCTCTCCTTACTCAAAAACTCAAAGAAAATGCAACAGTAGCCTAATGGTATCGAACAACTCTTTTTCTTTCAGTTTTTTTCTGCAGAGGCATTTCCTTATTCCTTATTTGATTATTTATTGGTATTATTATTATGTAACAAACTTTTGGGAGTTTGTTGGCATTTTTGAAAAAGACTGTTATAAATTATTCAGTTCTGTCTGTGGTATATAAACTGTCTGTAGTTAACTGTTGTATTTTTTTGCTATCTCTAAAACATGAAATAGATGCAAAATGAATAGTTTTAGAAAATGGAAATCTCCCTTTCTGTTACATAGGTTCAAAGATGAACTGCTGTGGTCTGCTAACTGCAGAGAAGGAACCAGGTAAAGAGTTGTTAGCAAACATTAAAACCTTACTATTTGGTCTCCATTCACACCTAAATAACAGATGTTAAGTGTTTAGCACCCTGTGAAATAGTATAGAAACAGTACCATGGTATTTTCTTGTATATTTAACTTTTATCTGTTCTGTCATGATAGTGGTTCTGAATTTGCTGGTGTGTCTCCATGTGTGCAGATAGTTTTCCATGTAAGTGTGTGTTTGGGCCACAGTGAGGTAGCAAAGGAGCTTTTCTAATCAAAATTAAACATAAAATGTCATGGATAAGAAGAGAAGGAAACAACATAAATAGGTATAAGTAGGTATAATCATTGACCTGTGCATTTTAAAAATGTTATCCTGTTTCTTGGTCAGTTCCTCTGAAGAGCGTGGAGGTGGAGCTGGAGGTGAGGGACCATGTGGCTACAGTGGTCTCCACTCTGAACTATGAGAACAAGGAGGACAAACCACTGGAGGCTGTTTTTGTCTTCCCTCTGCCTGGAGATGCTGCTGTCTGTCACTTCAGTGCTAAGATTGGACAGACAGAGATTGTAGCTGAGGTGAAGGAGAAACAGAAGGTGAGCTGGACAGTAAAGATTTACTCCATACAATTGAGTCTGAAAACCCAGTGAATGTTACTCACATGTGTCGTCTGTTCTCCAGGCTCGTGAGGAATATGATGACGCTTTGAGCTGCGGTCAGCAGGCCTTCCTGTTGGAGGAGAGTGATCAGAGTCCAGATATATTCTCTCTGAATGTGGGCAGTCTGCGTCCAGGAGAGAGCGCCTCCATCAGGCTGGAGTACGTCACTGAGCTGGCTGTGCAGGCTGATGAAGGGCTGAGGTTTTGTCTGCCTGCTGTGCTCAATCCTCGCTACCACCCTCAGGGTAGGAAACTCAGGCAACACCTTCATCAGGAATTTAAACTTAGTGCACACCACACTTGTCCATACAGACGGAAAACAGTCACATGCCCAATAAAAATGCTTTGTTCATTCCAACATCTCAAACCTCTATTGTAGGCTGTACTGTAAATGGTCATGCCACTCACCAAAAAGTACTGAGATGTGACCATGTTCATGCACTTTTATTTTATGTTAACAGTAAATAGATAGCCATACGTCATTACAATTACAATCAACTTACAATGAAAAGAAAGACAGAACTGAAATATAAACAGAGGTGTCAAGTAACGAAGTACAAATACTTCGTTACCTTACTTAAGTAGAAATTTTTGGTATCTATACTTTACTGGAGTAATTATTTTACAGCAGACTTTTTACTTCTACTCCTTACATTTTCACGCAGTTAGCTGTACTTTCTACTCCTTACATTTTAAAAATAGCCTCGTTACTCCTATTTCAGTTCGGCTTGTTTTCATTCCGGCTTGTCATCGTTAAAAAAAAACACACACATAAAAAAAACCATATCCAGATAAATAAAGTATCCAGTATAAACATATACCATTCCGACACCCTATTGGTTTGTACGCGATCCATCGCACCTGCACAGACCCGGTGCTAATACGGCACCGGTGCCTTAACGACCGTTATCTACCGGACCGAATAGCAACACGGATTTCGGTGCCTTATTAGGTGCCACTTAAATGTCTGTGCTTCTCTCTGATGCTCCGAAAATGGACGTTAGAGGGAACTGAAACATCGCCGCACGGGACGCTAGTTAACACTAAACTCGACAGCAGGTAACGTTAACCTACTGTTAGCTAGCAGCAGGAGTAAACACGGTTAAAATGCTGACAGCTAAACAGTGTAAAAGTGTGTCTGTATTTCACTGTAGAGGATTTTAACACCAGACTGTAGCTGCCATTGTCTGAAAAACACAGACTAGAGAAATAGAGAGAAGAGCCGTGCCACCTTTTTCAGCCCTTCTGAGTTTGCAGGTATGATTTTAACATTACAGTCATTATGGCTTTTAGAAAAATGTTTTTTTGTGGAGATGGGGTAGTGCACTATAGGCCTCTGTGGGGGCTAAGCTTTTGTCCTTAATGGCATTTTTTCCCCTTACATTACTTTTACTTTTATACTTTAAGTAGTTTTGAAACCAGTACTTTTACACTTTTACTTAAGTAAAAAGCTTGAGTTGATACTTCAACTTCTACAGAAGTCTTTTCAAACCCTAGTATCTATACTTCTACTTGAGTAATAAATGTGAATACTTTTGACACCTCTGAATATAAATATATAAAAAAACAATTATAACTATAAAACCTATCTAGAAGTAGTAGTGTTTATACTTTCACATTTGCATATTTACCATAGAATAAGTTTTATTTATGTAATTACATGTTTTTCTCGTGATTTCAAATTTCAGCATCTGTAAAAAAATGTTTTAATGGTCTGTGTTTCTGTTCCTTGTTCAAAATCACTAAAAGTCTTATATTTGATAGCCCTGCCAATATTATTGTAATTGCACTTTCCCTTCTCTGGTCTCCCTGGGTCATTCACAGTTACAAACGGACCAAAGGATTTGATTGCTTACTGCCTCTTTAATTACATCATTTCAAACCTATCTGACCTTGTTTACAGGAAGTGAAGATGTTTGTATCCAGGTGACCTCTGTTCCAGCCTCTCTGGTGCCCTACAGTCTGTCTTTCTCTGCCCGAGTGTCCTCTTCTCGTCCAGTCTCTAAAGTAGAGTCCAACTGTCCCCTGGACGCTCTCCAGTACCTCAACAAAGAGCAAACCCAGGCTACGGTATGTAGAGGGCTGATATGTCTGCTGTGTGATTCTTCCTCAATACTGAGAACAAGATATATTACTGTATGTATATGTATGGGTGTGTTTTGTGAATTGCAGGTCAAGATGACTGCAGGACACAAGTTTGACAGAGATGTTGAACTCCTGATTTATTACAAAGATGCCCACCAGCCCACTGCTGTGGTGGAGGCAGGACAGGCCTCTGCCAAGCCTGGTGAGTGCAAATTAGTGAAGGTGTTACTTTGCAAGAAGTTCATTATCATCATCTTCCAACTGATACATTACTTATGTTGGAATAATTAATACAAAGCCAGATTTGTGGTTATTTTTCTGTCTCTCCTCTGTGTTTTAGGCACTCTGATGGGTGATCCAGTGGTGATGCTGAGCCTGTACCCTGAGTTCCCCCAGGCTATGATGTCTTCAGTCGCCTCATGTGGAGAGTTTGTGTTCTTATTGGATAGATCTGGCAGTATGGCAGGGTCCCGTATAAAGAGTGCCAGGGTATTCATTTAGTGTTAGTTCTGTCATTAAATCATTCACAGTGTCCCTCTGACACAGTGGCCTTCACTATCTTTTCTCTCTTCCCTTAAGGATACTCTGCTGCTCCTGTTGAAGAGCTTACCAATGGGCTGCTATTTCAACATCTACAGTTTTGGGTCCAGCTATGAACACATCTTCCCGTAAGTCACTGGCTCATGACACTCAGTCCAACAAATGTGTTCCTGTTTTAGGTGTTAATGCTTGTATATGTATGTATGTGTGTGGTGGCAGTAAGAGTGTGGAGTACAGCCAGAAGACCATGGAAGAGGCTCTGAAAAAAGTTGAGGAGATGGGCGCTGATCTGGGAGGAACAGAGATCCTGATGCCCCTCAAACACATTTACAGCCAGCCCTGCATTCCTAGTCAACCTAGACAAGTAATACACACACACACACACACACACACACACGCATGCACGCAGGCCCGTATTAAGAAAATGTGGTGCCCCTGGGCACTATACCTCAAAGGCCCCCCCTTTTTGTGTGTCAAATGTAATTTACTAACTTATCCAACTACATAAATGTAGGCATATGAGCAGTGAGTACTATATTCAAATGTCTCAATTCAAAATGTCTATCAATTCAAAAAGCCAAAATCAATACTATATATTGCAGCATTGTGGGTGGGTCAAATATGTATTTTTCCAACTTTATTTCACGGGCCGTGAAAGCAACTCCTCTGATTGGTCAAAAACTTTCAAAAGCATCATGGGAAAGCTAAAACTGCTTTAGCATCATAGCCAATGATCACAGCTAACGACAATAAAAGGACTGAAAATGAATAAGATATGTACAAAAGACTATTAATATTAGATCTAAGAATATGGATTTATTGCATAAAGTCCTCTTAAAGAAATACGAGTTCTAGGAAAAGAAGCGCAGACTGTGGACCGGTCTTTTACACTTCTCTGCATACTGAATAAACTCACGAAGCGCACCCGCTGTCCTGTGTGCCTGGAAAACATGGAGAAGGGTTGGGCGCAACCAAGTCTCACCCAGAGGTGGGTGGGTTTGTGTGAAAAATGTTTTTCTTTGCTTGCCAATTACTTTGAATCAAGAAAGCTAACCACTTATAACATTTTTCGGGGGATTAAACTGGCCACTTGATTATTGTTAAACTCCCCCCATCCCCCAAATGATACATTTGTGAGTACCTGTGGACCAACTCAATTCTGACAGATTGGGGAGGGGGAGTGATAGTAGTCATGTAATCTTGATTTATTTATAATGTATTATTATTATTATTATTATTGGGAAATTAGTGTTCATAAACGAGTAATGTATGGTCTTTCAACAATTTCAAGTGAATAATATAACAATTTACGGAAAATATTGTTAAAGCTTGTGTCATGTGTTGTCCCCCCACTGGTTGTGAATGGTTGGTGCCCCTGGGCACTGGCCCAAGTGCCCTTATGGATAATCCGGGTATGCACGCACTCACGCACGCACGCATGCACGCACACACACACACACACACACACACACACACACACACACACACACACACACACACACACCTACGGTTCTGTGTTTAACAGGTTCACTCTTATCGCTTTTTTGATCTTTACACTTACACTACTGTTAAAACCATGTGTGTTTCTGAACTTTCAACACATGCTGCAAGCTTCTGGGTATGATGTGATGTAACTTAGAGTGATATGTAAACTCCAAGGGGGTAAGCTTCTCCTCGGACTGCGAACCTCCTATGGCGCCATTTTGATGCTAACAAGCCATCACCTCCCGTTAGCATTCCATTGACTGCCATTCATTTTGGCACCACTTTGACAGTGAATAACTTTACATCTGAAGCGTTTAAAGACTCTATTTGTCCATTGTTTATTTTTAGAGAAACACGACAATGTATAAAAGGCTCCATTACCTTGTACCTCACGTTATGGCTCCGTAGCAGACGTTTTTGTAAAAATAGGCTAACGATTGTGTCATAACCACGCGACTTACTGTCGCATAGTAGAGGAATTACCGTATAGTACAGGAGAAGCTCTCAGGCAGTTTGGACTCACATTAGCTGTTTAAGTTTAATTACTAATGTTAACTAGCATTTTAGTTAGCAATAATTAGCCTGTGCCGATGTTATCTCCTTACATACACCTACGCTCTCCGTCTCTGCAATATTCGGAATGATTGAGATTTCTCTTGGCACAGCTACCAGAAGACTTACAACTTTCAGACACGTTGCTCACGGCACATTTACGTCGTCTCTCTCAGTTGGAGGCTGCGCTGTAACGCTCAGCCATCACCGGAAAAGTGCTTCTAATATCCTTCACTGGTCTCCGTCCAGAGCAACGGGATCTGTTGGTCCATTCTTATATACTGTCTATGGTAAACTCTCCTCCCTAGCTGTTTGTCTTTACTGACGGAGAGGTGGACAACACCAAAGAAGTTATAAATCTGGTGAAGAGGAATTCAGGTTCCCACAGGTAAACCCACAAGAACACAAAGCATAACAAACACCCTGCCCAATTACCAGAATATGTCCCATGTTTTAATGATTTGTGTATTTAACGAAAACTACTGTATTGTAGGTGTTTCTCTTTTGGGATTGGGGAAGGGGCCAGCTCTGCTCTTATCAACGGGTTGGCCAAGGAAGGAGGAGGTCACGCTCAGTTCATCACAGGGACTGACAGGATGGAACCCAAAGTAAGAATGACTTTAAACACAATAAAGCTGTCAAATTAAACAATGCAACAACACATTTATACTCAGAAATCATTGTTCCAGTACCTTAAAACAACAGTGTACCTGCTCATCATCAGGTGATGCAGTCGCTGCGTTTTGCTCTGCAACCAGCTGTGATGGACATCTCAGTCAAGTGGGATTTGCCAAAGGGAGTGTCTGTCACTGCTCTCTCTCCACCAATCACAGCACTTTTCCATGGTCAAAGGTCACTGGTTTATGCCCAGCTCACTGGACAGGTAAGAGCAGCACCATCTCATAGTGAAATACCTCTTTGGATAGATTTGTCAGGTTTGAAAAATATGGATTACAGTGATTTGTGTGTAATTATGATAGTAAGAGTTTTCCAACACTGTGATCACTTTCTCAGAGTTCAGAGGCAGTGGAGGGCTGTGTGACGGTGAAGTACAGCCTAGCAGGTCATCCCTCTCAGAACCAGGTCCACTTCAGTCTCAAACCTGCAGAGGACACAAGGTAAAGAGGCTTTGGTCACACAGCACTGCTATACATTGGATAACCTTACAAATGTTACATTTAATGTATTTATTCAGATTAAAAGAAAAAGAAGCAAGGGAAAAGAAACATGACAATATTTATTAAAAGAATATTGTGTATACTGCAGGTATATGTTCAATACTTGACAAAGCATGTGAAGTTACTTTAAACATCTGTCAGGTATTTGTTTAAAATACAATTGATTAAATTCTGTTATATTCAAATGAAATAAAGAATGCTGCATAAATATAAATACAACTCGCATATCAAAATGACAATGGTAACATGTAAACTGTGTTGTGAAAGAAACATAAGGATCCCTGCAGTTGAACAATATCGTAAAAATACTTTATTTTATTTCTCTACAATTTTAACATTTTACAATACAGTCATGAGTCAATGACTCAATTAAAGCTTAGATTCCCTGTAGAATAGTCTTTGCATTTGTGGAGCTGTTTTTGTCATGCATCACTGTGATTGGCTCAGCTGCTTCAGAGCAATGAGACCAGTGATGTGACTGGCTGAACGTGTACTTCACCCAGCCCTTCTGCACTTTGCGCTGCTGCGCATACATGAACCAAAATGGCAGATGCCATGACTACCTTGCACTTGTTGTGCTTGCATTATTCAAATCGGGCCCACAGATACAAAGTATTTTTATTTCTCTAGGAATCAATCTCTGAATACTTAGATAACAGAGCTACAGATAACAGAATACAAATACGGAGCTGGTGTCCACTACTGACCTGGCTGACACGCCTTTAGTGTAGCTGGGGCCTTCTGTGTGGAGTTTTCTCTGGGGGCTCTTGTTTTCTATCACGAACGTGCAGATTAGGTAATGTGGCATCTTTAGATTGGCTGTATTGACAGTAGGTGCTATTGGTTTCCTGTACATGATACATGACATTGCCCTGGCTGCACCCTGCTTCTCACCCAGTGTGTGTTGGGTTAGGCTCCGTCCCTCTAGGATCCTGAACAGGATACGCTGGTATAGATAACAACTAATGGAAAAAATAATATGGCAAATCTCTGTGCAGATGTGTTTACATCTCTCTTCTGTCTGCAGATTACCGGTCCACAGGTTGGCTGCTTGGACTCTGATTCGCTCCCTGGAGATGGAGGAGAGAGAGTGCGGAGGAGAGCAAGAGGAAGGAGTGAAGAAAAAGGTGGTGGAGCTCAGTGTCCAATCAGGAGTGAGCAGTGCCTTCACTGCCTTCATTGCTGTCAACAAAGGAGACGGCGAAGTGATTCAAGGAAATCTGGTGCTCAGAAATGTTCCAGCACCCAGTGAGTATTTCCACAAAAAAGGTTACCTTCTACTAAAGAGATACTATACTGTAGCTGACTATGAATAATAGTGTAGAGAAGCGTGATGAGTACTGCTTTTACAGTTCAGAAAATCATTGATCATTTGCAAATCTACAAATTAGTTTTCATCTGAATTTCATTTGGAGTTGAAAGCTGCCATTTGATTTCTGCTCACAGCGAGTTTGCACATCCGTTCACATGTTCCCATGCACTTTGAAGATATTTTGAATATTTGAAAGACCTGAATATTTTGTATTTATTTATTGTATTGCTAAGTCTCATGTCTTGACCTCATACACTTTTTTATTTTTAAATCTTGAAGGGATGATGGCCTGTTGTATGCCTATGCCTATGCCGCAGTATTGTAACTCCTTTTCTCCTGTGATACATAGTAAGTAAAAAGCTGAATGGCAGTAACACACATATGTGGGTTTCTATAAAAAAATGTAAATTGATGTGATTAAAACAAAACACATTTCTGTGGCAGATTGCTGTTTGATTTTTATACAGCTTGAATGTTAAATACTGTGTGTAAAGTAGGAGTTGATTTGGCAATAGTGTGTTTTGGTTTACGGCAACATGCAGCAAGTGAGGAAGATTGAGCTGTTGTGTGTGTGTGAATGGGGTATCAGAACATGAAGTTATCAAATCATATGAAGTTTCTAAAGCGCCACATTAGATTTGTGCTAAGGACAATATATGACTAATTCACTAGCAGAGCAGCAGATGGACTAGTGTTTGTTGTGACTGAGTGGATATTGTAAAAACCACAGACATCAGGGACATGAGCAGGAAGTTAGAAAATAAAACCAAACTCAAAAATGAAACATGGAATTATTTTGTCATTTTATATAGGCAATATTTAGTAGTAAAAACTGTATTAAAAGGGTTTTTATTTTCTGAGTTAATATTCAACTGGGTATAGATTTCCTACAAAAACTAGTGAAATGAGCATTCATTTAAATTGTTTTTAATTGAAGTCTGGAAATGCTGCTAGCTGGAGTCAATTGAACTTTAAAAAAGTGACGGCTGATTTTGATGATTTAGTTTTTGTTACAGCCTCATTAACTTCATAATGGACTGCAAGTTGCTATGCTGAAATATGAATCATTATTTAATATATAGTCATTAGATTTTAAAAGAAAAAATTAAATGAATGAATCATTTTTTTATGTAATGACGTTTTTTTGTATTTGTATCAAACTCTGCCCTAGTTTCTGGTGCAGTGGTTTAGACATGGAGGATTTCTGTGTATTACAATTTATGTTCCTTGTATTTACTGTGGTTGCCTTTTTGTAATGGCCTTCTTCTCTTTTTCTTTTTAAGTGATGGACAACTATTACCAGTTGGATGGTACGTAACAAAGATATTATTGAAGAAGCACCTGCTGATGTTGGATGGGTTGCGGGTTACCTTGAATTCAAATAGAGGGGAAGCGGGGCTGGGTTTCTGGGTTAGGGTTAGCAAGTAACATTGTCATTGTGTGCATGCTAACAAGTATGTTTAGTACAGCCTCACACCGGTGCTGACAGGACTTTAGACTCTTATTTTGCTCCTGTCTGGTTCTTTATTTATTATCTGCATAATTATCAAAGTCAAGACAGAAAAAAACTTGGTAACTTATTTATTTAATGTCTTAGTCAGACAAGCAAAGTTGACACTTTAAACCTAATTTATGCAAGAAAACAAACTAGAATGGTGATAATAAAGTTGAATAGCCAGATTCTAAATAGGGAGCAATAATATAATTTGAAGATATAAACACATTGGTATGCTGACCTGGATTACACTGACTCACATTTCTACGTGTAGTAATTCACTCAAATATGTTTAGCCAGAGGAAATCTGTTATAATAATAATCCACAAAGATGATCTTTATCTTTGCACTTTGATAGACTCAGAAAGCTGTTTGCCCAAGCAGCCACCCAGAACCCCTTTGCTGCAGCTGGTCTCCCTCCAGAAGGCGTCTGGCTGCTGGGTGCTGGATCCAGCTCTGGCTGCTGCACTGGGAAAGACCAGCGAGGAGGTGGAAAAGCCCAAGCCTGCATCGGTGGGTTATTGTCAAATATAATAACATCAATTATTTAATTCATATTTGTATGTGGAAGCATTTAAGTGTCTTATTTTATTATTACGTTGTGAGGAAGTACGATTTTTCCTTTTTGCTGTTTTGTTCTCTTTGATTTTTTTTCCTCCTGGAGCACCTGTTCAATGTTTTTTTTTGACTGTTTTTTTTTTTTTTTTGGTGAATTAGGTGAACCAGGAAGTATGGGCCACCATTCTGGCTCTGATCTGGCTCCATGGTTTCAAGAAGGATGCTCAGGAAGAGTGGGAGCTTCTGGCTATGAAGGCTGTGTCATGGCTCCGGGCCCAGAATGGTAATAACCAGAATCATAAGTGTTTATCTGTTGTTTTTAACAGTGTGTGCTCACATTTACTCTGCTGCACTCACTTGTTTTGTGTTTTTTTTCAGCTCCATGTGTGACAGAGTGTGTGGAAGCTGGAAATGCTCTGTTGGGTTGCAACATGCGGAAAGACGACCTGGGACTCTGAGATTTTCATTAGATCTGCACCATACTATTTACCTAGCAACAGTTAAATCTTGTTCTTTTATGTTTTCTATGTTATGTTTTCTCTTGTTTTTCTTTTTTCTTTCGAATGTATACCTAATTTGGTTCCAACATTGTAAAAGTAAAATAAATGAACTAAACTACAGATTTTTGTCAATTTGTGTTTAACTGAAAAATAAACTTGGAGCTTTGAACAAAATGACCATTAATGGCTTACTTTGAGACTTGACACCTGCTCTCTATTCATTGTGCAGTAAAATTGTGTGACACCAGGCTTACATGCACTTTAGCTCACACTGATTTGCAAATCAAACCTTGAGCCGTCTGCATACATTTCTGGCCACATTGTACCACGTTTGAGCTGCCTGATGTTTTTTTTAACTAACTTTTTGTAATGTTTAGGGATGGTTGATCACTGCTGAGTCTGAGGGATATTTTAACTTCAAAATGTATCTTGCACTTCAGTTGACATTTTGCCCTCAGGCTGAACAGTTCTTATTCCTCTTAGTCATAGTTCAACATATATGAGTTATATTATACTGTCATTAGATAGGTGTGTGTCTGTGAGTGTGTTTGCAAAGATGGAAGAATGGAATAAGAACTGCTGGCAATAACATAATCTTGCATTTCTGTTTTCACAGAAGGGCACATTACAAAAGGAAAGGTGCAGTCTGCTCCATTATAGCAGAGACATTAGTTTTTGTGAGCTGTGACATTGAAGCAGTTGCAAGTTACAACCAAATCCAATGTTGAGCAAGTGTTGCAGCACTTTAGAGTCATCTTGGAATAAAGACAGGAGTCAGACATTTGTTTGCTAACACAAAGCTTTTGGAAAAGGACCAGATCGTAATTCAAGCTCAACCCACCCGGTGCTCTCCTGATGTTAAATCAAGCGTACCCGGTTCTGAAGTACCCCTCACTGCAGGGCGGTGCTCAACGTGGGCGGTGTCACAGACGTGACGTTCACATCTGTCTGTTAACATCTTTCTGCTTTAGTTATAATCAAGGGGGTAAGCTTCTCCTAACAAGCACTCACCCCCCGTTAGCATCCCATTGACTGCCATTCATTTTGACATCACTTTGACAGCGAATAACTTTACATCTGAAGCGTTTAAATACTTAAATATCTTTTAAGTATAAGCATTTCATAATCTTGATGTGGTCTGGCTTGTCAGGCTATACTTTGCATACTTTTAAACAGCATGTTTAACTATCAGTGTGGTTACAGGGACTACTCAAGGTTAAAATGCAAGGATTGAAGAAAGAATAAACCTTAAGCAGTTGTGTTTCATTGGGTATACTTTGGCTACTTGGTCAGTTCCTCTGAAGAGCGTGGAGGTGGAGCTGGAGGTGACGGTACGTCACTGAGCTGGCTGTGCAGGCTGATGAAGGGCTGAAGTTTTGTCTGCCTGCTGTGCTCAACCCTCGCTACCAACCTCAGGGTAGGAAACTCAGGCAACACCTTCATCAGGAATTTAAACTTTAGCTTAGTGCACACCACACTTGTCCATACAAATTGGTTCAAAAACCAATGTCCAATACAGTGGCAGAACACATCCTCTCACAACTCCATTTACAGTGTAGTAATAGTCTTTCAATTGTGCTGCCAGGTACACTCTAAACAATCTGGGATTTTGAGGCCGAAAACCTTATTGATATTATAGATAACTTCATTCTGGCTGGTATAACTTCTTGTATCTAAACACTTATAAATGCTGTACTGAGTTTTCTTGTAAACAAATACAAGTGTTGTTTACATTCAGTGTTTCTTACCAAAAGTTCTGCTGGACCAAATATTCTCACTTTGTAATGTCTCTTACCAACTTGTTATCACTCTGAACTCGTAAAATACGGATTTTTTTTCCTGCGTGTCACAGAAACGTACCTTTTATAAGCCCACCCACGATCTTTTCCTTAACCTAACTCCGTCAAAAGTGACGCCAGTAGTCCTGACTAAGCGTGTTTAGATAAAGCATGTTTTGATATGATGCTAAAGGAGACTTTTAGTGTCAATAACAACGCCAAAGGCACCTGACCAGGTGTCCGTATTTTACGTGATGGGAGTGAGAATGTGTTGCTCTTACAGTATTCCCTAACTTATCTCATGTTATTTACAGGAAGTAAAGATGTTAGTATCCAGGTGACCTCTGTTCCAGCCTCTCTGGTGCCCTACAGTCTGTCTTTCTCTGCCCGAGTGTCCTCTTCTCGTCCAGTCTCTAAAGTAGAGTCCAACACAGAGCAAACCCAGGCTACAGTATGTAGAGGGCTGATGTGTCTGCTGTGTGATTCTTCCTCAATATTGAAAGCAAGATATATCACTGTATTTTATATTAATGAGTGTGTTTTGTGAACTGCAGGTCAAGATGGCTGCAGGACACAAGTTTGACAGAGATGTTGAACTGCTGATTTATTACAAAGATGCCCACCAGCCCACTGCTGTGGTGGAGGCAGGACAGACCTCTGCCAAGCCTGGTGAGTTCACATTATCATTCATTATCTTCATCTTCCAACTGATTCGTTGCATATGTTGGAATAAATAATACAATGCCAAATTTGTGGTAATTTTTCTGTCTCTCCTCTGTGTTTTAGGCACTCTGATGGGTGATCCAGTGGTGATGCTGAGCCTGTATCCTGAGTTCCCCCAGGCTGTGATGTCTGCAGAGTTTGTGTTCTTATTGGATAGATCTGGCAGTATGGCAGGGTCCTGTATAAAGAGTGCCAGGGTATTCATTTAGTGTTAGTTCTGTCAGTAAATCATTTACAGTGTCCCTCTGACACAGTGGCCTTCACTATATTTTCTCCCTTCCCTTAAGGATACTCTGCTGCTCCTGTTGAAGAGCTTACCAATGGGCTGCTATTTCAACATCTACAGTTTTGGGTCCAGCTATGAACACATCTTCCCGTAAGTCACTGGCTCATGACACTTGATATCACTGATTGTACATGTGAAACTTATGTCAGCTCTATCGGCAGACAAATAATTGATATTGGCTGATTCTGCAAAACAATTGATTATATTTAACGTAAATGTTTTTAAATGTTCACTCCCAACATTTTAAAATTGGTTATAAAGTTGGTCTGAGACTGGATGTGAATTCCAAGTTGTTCTGTAGAAGATGGTAGTGTTACACAACCACCCACCATCTGATCTCCTCCATTTGTACGTGTGTGGTGGCAGTAAGAGTGTGGAGTACAATGAGAAGACCATGGAAGAGGCTCTAAGTTAATACGATGGGTGGTGATCTGGGAGGAACAGAGATCCTGACTCCCCTCGAACATATTTACAGCCAGCCCTGCATTTCCAGTCAACCTAGACAAGTAACACACACACACACACACACACACACACACACACACACACACACACACACACACACACACACACACACACACACACACACACACACACAGGTTGAAAAAGAATCTTGAGCCAGTAAAAAATTACATGAAATTAAGTCCTCAATAATAATAATAAATTATAATTGTCTCTGTTTGACAGAACTACAATGTTATGATTGTTTGGAATTTTCCTTCAAATTTACTTTGCCCGTCTGTTTGGTATGTTTGTGTCACAGTGGTCACGGTGCAAAGATGGGAGAAGAGATGCAACTGTTAAAACTGTGCTCTGCTGATGACTGTTGATAAATGTTTTGTGTCTTTTTCAGCTTTATGTGTGACAGAATGTGTGGAAGCTGGAAATGCTCTGCTGGGTTGCAGCGTGCAGAAAGACGCCCTGGGTTTCTGAGATTTTCATTAAAGTGACTTCCCTTAATGGTACACAGAAGCAGATCTACTCCATCCTACAACTTTAACTGTATTTTCTCAACATTGCAGTATACTTCACTCTTTGCACTATTTACATTTTTTGTTGCGAGATGGACTGACATAGAAAAAGGTTTTGTGCCTTATTATCCTCACTATATCTGCCCTGCACTTCATCCATCAGCCATGTAACTGCACAAATACAGTTCTTCTGTTTTGAGCCTTTAAAGCTGTGGTAGGCACTTAGTTTTTTGCATCATTGCGAAAAAAATCCCATAATACTTTAGACTTCTAGACAACAACACGTCTGCATCTCGTTTTGGAGAGAGAGGGAGAGGGAGAACTGCAGGAAGATGTCTCAGTCTACTTCATATTATTTTTGCATTCAACCCTCTGCAGCTTCACAGTTGCTTTTTTCATCTGAAACAGTTTTTACTTAATTAAACTTGAATATTTGGACAAAGTAAACATGTATGGCTAAATTATGATTATGAATACATAAATTAAGAACTGTGCATAGAAGTTGAAATAAACTGACAACACATTTGTTCATGCGTGTACCGTGAAAATGTAAATACATGAGGCACACATGCACTTAGGTGGATGCTGAATTGTAAAAGTAGGTTAATGCTAATGTATCCACAGGCCAAAATTGCACCACTTTTCCTCGCTAGCCTCTAGTCTGTTCCACTACAGTAGCATCTGTAACTGATGTGTCTGAGCCACAGTTTTTAGATGCGGAAATTACAGCTGTCATTGATATGCAAAATTATGATTAATACGTGTTAAAACTTTCAGTTTACCGTTAAAGATATAGTAAACTATTGCTTGTCTCTTATACATGGATTAGTAAATGAATATGGGAGTTATTTTGGACAATGAGTTTGCTCAGAAGGTTTCTTTCATCAGTAAAAAGCAGCACCATGTTCTGGTTCTGGTTATATTCTATGCTAAATACTGTCAGAATCTACTACTGCTACTTCAATACAAGAAAATTGAAGGCTTTGTCATTTCAACCAGGAGATCTTTTTTTTTGTAGCATTTAGCTAAAATATATACCATAGTTATGTAGTTAGAGTTATATATATGCCATGCTGATTCAGGCTCAATGGAGTTGTTGTTAAATGCTAAAAATATAATCTTTCATTAAATGACAAATATGGTATGCTAAGTAAATCTTTTACATTTCAAAACAAATGAAAAACTACATATGGGCCAACATCATTCCACTTGCTTTCATTGCAGTACCTGTTTTTTTCTTTTTCTTGGGAAGATTGACATTAGACATCTCAACAATGTGACTTGAATTCAGTAACATCTTCAAACAGCTTTCTTTAAATATAAACAATGACAAAATCTTTATTTTGTCATTTTCTCTCAGAAAACCTGCTCAAACAACACTTGACACAGATCAATGGCTTGCTAATTTGACTTTTAGTTAGTCGTGTTAATTTGTCGTGTTGTTTAGTCTGTTATATCAGTTAAGTATACGAGATAAAGCAGGAACGTATGTGTAGTTGACCAGTGAAACCCCAAACTAGTTGCAGAAACAGTGCTTCACCCACCCGATACATGTTATGAATCAAGCGCACCTCACAGGCGTGGTCTCGCTTTGCCAGACCCTCCTCCAAAGCGCGCTACACAGGATGTTACAGCTGTGACGCGTCTTATTTTTTGAAGGATGGCGAAGGCATTCCCCGCCTTGCTCTGCCTCCGATTGGCTTAGCCTAACCGAACCACACATCTTGCCTGAGAAGCTAACCAACCCAACCAACGAAGGCAACAAGTACTAGCCAATCAGAGGGAGAGTAGAGCGGGTTAAGCTTTCCACGTGCTTTCGCCATCCTATGAAAACAAAACTGACATACTGCAGCTGTGCGCAGTGGTTATCTAGTCCTCTTCCTGTTTTGTAACGTTTAACGTTAAAGATTACGCTACATATCAAAAGGTGGAAACTAACTGGACAGAATCATTCTCTTCAAAGGTAGGTATTTATTAAAGTATCAAATATGACCCAGTCAGAAAGTGCTTTTTTCCTTAGAGTCATATCTGGAATGGGTAAAAGATGGGTTTTAGACTAGTTCAGATCGGTTCAGATCTTTATAGTCTGGTTCAGATACTGAACAAGCGGAGCATTTGTTTTCACAGTGCAGAATTGCTGGAAAAGGACATTGTAGCCAATGTTCGCGTGTGTGAGCGCGTGCGTCCCTGGCCAGTCAAGTCGGGGCGTGGCAGTTAGGGACTGTACTCTCCTGACTGTACTCTCCTGAGCGTTTTGAACTCCCCAGTACATATTTGGCACAACTATTTTCTCCATTACTTAAGTTAAAAATTCATTTGGAACTTAAAGTGGTGAAATCCAGTTAAATCTAGCCAGCTTGTGTAAAAAGGTATGACGAGATTGACTCAAATGACAAAAACCAAACCGTTATGATCTGTGGCGCACACAAAAGCCATTTTTTGACTTGGATTCATATATATAGATTTGTCAATAATAAAAAAAAAATATCTATATATATGTATATGTTTTTTAAATTTTTTTTTTATTGACAAAATGCAGTATACAAAGAATCAGGTAAACATCAATACCTGATATACATCAAGTGTGCATTCTTATGAAACTTGGATTCATATATATATATATTTATATATATATATATAAAACTTGGATTGGTCTGATATCATCAAAATGGGCGGGGCCTGTCTTTACAGGAAGTCTGTAGCCTACTGTGCGAGTATGAGCCTATCCATGAATGTTATACATCCATGGTGCGAGCAGCGCAAGTTCAGTGCAGCAGCATCTGACATTCTATTTCTCAATGACAAGTCTAATAAAAAAAAATAAATAAATAAACATTTAGGCAAGGCCAAAAAGATTTATAGAAAGAACCAGTTTAGGATGAGAATAGGCTAAATATCCTCCCCTTTTCCCCTCTGAATTTCTTTCTAGAGATGTCCCAATACCATTCTTTCTTCCGGATACTGATTACTGATCCAATACCAGTGAGTTAGAAAAGAAATAAATACATCATTTGGTATTTTTTAACAGCTGTATACTACTAGTCCTGTATGAATGTGATATGATTGCTGTCGTTGTTATATGGCCTGGCACAGGTTAAACCCTTTTGTAAAACAAATACATACAGAGAATGAATGGCATGCATAAAACCTTATTTTATTATCTAGTTTGACAGTCAGTCATAATGGAATAAGAACATAAAGAAACTACTTTAAAGTAGATTTTTTTATGGGCTAAATCACATGGTTTTGGATCGGTGCATACACTTGTGTACTCACTGATACAGATACCAGCAGAGGCATTATCGGAGGCATTTCCAATACTGGTAGCCTGTTGGGATCAAACAACTCTTTTTCTTTCAGTTTTTTCTGCAGAGGCATTTCCTTATTCCTTATTTGATTATTTGTTGTTATTATTATGTAACATTTGGGTGATTTGTTAAGCAAATGTTTTATAGACTATTTATAACTTTTTGGGAGTTTGTTGGGTATTTTTGAAAAAAACTGTTATAAATTATTCAGTTCTGTGTGTGGTCATATTCACTGTCTGTAGTAACTGTTGTCTTTTTTTTTTTACTATCTCTAAAACATGAAATAGATGCAAAATGAATAGTTTTAGAAAATGGAAATCTCCCTTTCTGTTACATAGGTTCAAAGATGAACTGCTGTGGTCTGCTAACTGCACAGAAGGAACCAGGTAAAGAGTTGTTAGCAAACATTAAAACCTTACTATTTGGTCTCCATTCAGACCTAAATAACAGATGTTAAGTGTTTAGCACCCTGTGAAATCAACAGTGGTTTACTGCATATGTTTGCTTGTGTTTAAAGTGGCTATATGTAACTTTCTCGCGCATTGTAAAGTTATGAATGAAATAGACATATTACATACCTGAGAGCCAATTTAGGTTGGGTTTTGAATAATTTACAATCCCGTAATTGTCTCCATCTGTTGATAGCCCGACCGAAGTTGATTCACGTTATCGCTGTTGTCTTTCACTTTCCCTTTCCCTTTAAGTTGTTCCTCGTTTAATTTCCGTCTTTTCTGTGATGGCACTGCTCCAGTAGCTATTAGCCATAACTACAACAGATAACTTCTAAAATAAAATTAAAATACAATAGGCCTATATAAAGAAATTTCCTGCTTCCTTTTACCTGGCTCAAAAGGCTGGATACTAACACAGGCTTTTTTCGGTGTAACAAAGAAATCTGTGACCCATCAGAATGTGTTACTGTAGCACCGTCTACCTGCCGCAAATCATTCTGTGACTGCGCGGGAAAAATCTAACCTGGGCAGAGGCCTTGATAAAAACTATATAAATGGTGTTCTTTTCACTGTTAGTCTCGTTTGCTGTTACAGGTCATTTAAGACCATTGTATGAAAAATGACGGAGCTTCAGAAACATTAAAAAGTTACATATAGTCATTTTAAGTATTTTCTTGTATATTTAACTTTCCTTCTTTACTGTCACGGGAGTGAATGAATAAGGTGGTTCTGAATTTGCTGGTGTGTCTCCATGTGTGCAGATAGTTTTCCATGTAAGTGTGTGTTTGGGCTAGCCTGGTCCTACCAGACTCTCGTACATTTCATTTGTACAGAGAGTCTGTCCGCACTCCATTGATAAGTGTTAACTTCCTTGAAGGCGGGTATTCTGTTGAAGTTTAAAACTATTGGATCTGCCCAGAGCCACTCTGGATCTGCCATAACCAATCGCTAACGTTTGGTCGTGACTTCGGCTTAGCATTGCTAGCGTTAGCCTTAGCTAACTCCTTCACCACTAACGGAGCGAGCTGGAAAATCAAACTTTTCCCAAACCCCGTGGGGAGGAGGGCCACAACATCATGGCCACCAACAAAACTCAGCAAAGATTGTTCTTGCTTGGGCTTTAACTTCTGGATATTCGGCAGCGTTGCCACAACGGACCGAATGGCTTCGCTCGCATCTTTCCCCGCCACCATTACGGAACTACAACTCAAACTAGCGCACAACCTCAACGTCATTGTTCTCAGCCACTCCCTCTGTTTTCTGATTGGACCGCCAAAGATTTGGCCGGAGAAAACCCAAGAATATACCACAAACCCAGACGGTGTACTGAAGGAAAATGAAAACTGAGCGGAAGTACGTTGGAGGGCGGAGCCAGGCTATGTTTGAGCCACAGTGAGACAGCAAAGGAGCTTTTCTTATCAAAATTAAACATAAAATTGCATGGATAAGGAGTGAATGGAACGACTTAAATAAGAATAATGAAGTATCATCGTTGATTGGCATCATTAACCATTTGCGCATTTTATCCTGTTTCTTGGTCAGTTCCTCTGAAGAGTGTGGAGGTGGAGCTGGAGGTGAGGGCCCATGTGGCTACAGTGGTCTCCACTCTGAACTATGAGAACAAGGAGGACAAACCACTGGAGGCTGTTTTTGTCTTCCCTCTGCCTGGAGATGCTGCTGTCTGTCACTTCAGTGCTAAGATTGGACAGACAGAGATTGTAGCTGAGGTGAAGGAGAAACAGAAGGTGAGCTGGACAGTAAAGATTTACTCACTACAATGGAGCCTAAAAACAGATCAAACTCACATGTGACATCTGTTCTCCAGGCTCGTGAGGAATATGATGACGCTTTGAGCTGCGGTCAGCAGGCCTTCCTGTTGGAGGAGAGTGATCAGAGTCCAGATATATTCTCTCTGAATGTGGGCAGTCTGCGTCCAGGAGAGAGCGCCTCCATCAGGCTGGAGTACGTCACTGAGCTGGCTGTGCAGGCTGATGAAGGGCTGAGGTTTTGTCTGCCTGCTGTGCTCAACCCTCGCTACCAACCTCAAGGTAGGAAACTCAGGCAACACCTTCATCAGGAATTTAAACTTTAGCTTAGTGCACACCACACCTGCCCAACAGTCACATGCCCAACAGTAAACTGGTGAAAATAAAAATGCTTTGTACACTGGGACAACACAATGTCTCAAATCTGTACTGTAGTCTGTACTGTAAATGGTCGTGCAACTTCCCAAAAAAAAGTACTGAGATGTGACCATAGAGCCATAGGTGTGTAGAGCCATGCACTTCTTTTGTTTTATGTTATCAGTAAATAGAAACAGCTGTACAGCATTACAATTTCAATCAACTAACAATGAAAAGAGACAGAACTGAAGAAAAAAAAAATATATATATATATTATAATTATATTTAGTTATCTAAAAAGAAAAAAGGTTTATTGGGCACAATATTCTGCATTTCTGTTCCTTGTTCAAAATCACTAAAAGTCTTATATTTGATAGCCCTGCCAATATTATTGTAATTGCACTTTCCCTTCTCTGGTCTCCCTGGGTAATTCACAGTTACAACCGGACCAAAGGATTTGATTGCTTACGGCCTCTTTAATTACATCATTTCAAACCTATTTGACCTCGTTTGCAGGAAGTGAAGATGTTAGTATCCAGGTGACCTCTGTTCCAGCCTCTCTGGTGCCCTACAGTCTGTCTTTCTCTGCCCGAGTGTCCTCTTCTCGTCCAGTCTCTAAAGTAGAATCCAACTGTCCCCTGGACGCTATCCAGTACCTCAACAAAGAGCAAACCCAGGCTACGGTATGTAGAGGGCTGATGTGTCTGCTGTGTGATTCCTACTCAATACTGAGAACATGATATAAATTACTTTATTAATATTCATGAGTGTGTTTTGTGAACTGCAGGTCAAGTTGGCTACAGGACACAGGTTTGACAGAGATGTTGAACTGCTGATTTATTACAAAGATGCCCACCAGCCCACTGCTGTGGTGGAGGCAGGACAGACCTCTGCCAAGCCTGGTGAGGCTGTTTATTATCTGCATCTTCCAACTGATACGTTACATATGTTGGAATAAATAATACAATGCCAAATTTGTGGTCATTTTTCTGTCTCTCCTCTGTGTTTTAGGCACTCTGATGGGTGATCCAGTGGTGATGCTGAGCCTGTACCCTGAGTTCCCCCAGGCTGTGATGTCTTCAGTCGCCTCATGTGGAGAGTTTGTGTTCTTACTGGATCGATCTGGCAGTATGGATGCACGTATGAACAACAGCGAGAGTCATCAAACTCGTATTGGCAGTGCCAGGGTATTCATTTAGTTTTAGTTCTGTCATTAAATCATTCACAGTGTCCCTCTGACACAGTGGCCTTCACAATCTTTTCACTCTTCCCTTAAGGATACTCTGCTGCTCCTATTGAAGAGCTTACCAATGGGCTGCTATTTCAACATCTACAGTTTTGGGTCCAGCCATGAACACATCTTCCCGTAAGTCACTCGCTCATGCCACTCAAATTCACACAAATTCGTTCCTGTTTTAGGTGTTAATGCTTGTATATGTATGTGTGTGGTGGCAGTAAGAGTGTGGAGTACAGCCAGAAGACCATGGAAGAGGCTCTGAAAAAAGTTGAGCAGATGGGCGCTGATCTGGGAGGAACAGAGATCTTGATGCCCCTAAAACACATTTACAGCCAGCCCTGCATTTCCAGTCAACCTAGACAAGTAATACACACACACACACACACACACACACACACACACACACACACACACGCTTCTTTGTAATGATAGGTGACCTCTTCTCATCACCTGCTCCTCTCTCCGGGTGGGGTACCACAGGGATCCATTCTTGGCCCTAACTTTTATTTCCCGCCTTCAACTTCTGCAAAATGCTGCTGCTCGCTTTTTAACGAATACCTCCAGGCATGCACACATTACCCCTATTCTTTACAGTCTCTATTGGCTCCCAGTGCATTTTAGAATTGATTTTAAGATGATTTTAATGTTTGTTTTTAAGGCCATTAATGGCTTCTTTTTTTTTTTTTTTTTAACCCTTGGCGAAAACAACAGGTAATTGCGATCATCCAATCAACTGGTTTTAGAAGGTTGAGGTAAAAACTGTGGGGTGATCACGCTTTTGCAGTTGCGGCACAGAGACTTTGGAACAAGTTACCTCCTGACATCCGCACTATAACAAATGTAGCTCGTTTTAAATCTAACCTCAAACCGTATTTATTTAGAATGGTTTTTAATACATAGTAGCATTGTGACATTTTCCGTTCTTGCTTTATGTATTTTTTTTCAGATTTTACTGTATGGTTTATTCCTTTCTAATTTTACTGATGATGTAACTTAGAGTGATATGTAAACTCTTCTCCCTAGCTATTTATCTTTACTGACGGAGAGGTGGGGAACACCAAAGAAGTTATAAATCTGGTGAAGAAGAATTCAGGATCCCACAGGTAAAACCACAAACATAACAAACACCCACAAAACTACCAGAATATGTCCTGTGTTCTAATGCTTTGTGTATTTAAAGAAAACTACTGCATTGTAGGTGTTTCTCTTTTGGGATTGGGGAAGGGGCCAGCTCTGCTCTTATCAACGGGTTGGCCAAGGAAGGAGGAGGTCACGCTCAGTTCATCACAGGGACTGACAGGATGCAACCCAAAGTAAGAGTGACACAATAAAGCTGTCAAATTAAACAATGCAACAAATAAGTTGAATTTAATATGCTTTTCCAGATGGATGAGTAGGTAAAAACTCCCCAGTTTTATTAAACTGTTTTCAGGTGATGCAGTCGCTGCGTTTTGCTCTGCAACCAGCTGTGGTGGACATGTCAGTCAAGTGGGATTTGCCAAAGGGAGTGTCTGTCACTGCTCTCTCTCCACCAATCACAACACTTTTCCAGGGTCAAAGGTCACTGATGTATGCCCAGCTCACTGGAAAGGTAAGAGCAGCACATACCACTTATCCGATTCTTCAAATGAGGAGAACCAAGTACGTTTCTAGGGTAGTGTGCCTAATGGTACTTTTCTAGTTGGATATAATGAACAAAATACAGTTCCCAGTTCAGCCATCTGGGAGGCTTTGACATTCTTTTCACGCTCTGTGGACAGCTGCAGACTTTGCAGACTTGTTGCACAGCAACAATGTTGCTCGCATTGTCATGGACACATGCTGCCACTTTTCGTGAACCACATTTGCCCGAGCGCCACAATTCTGCAGCTATCTGTGGAACGTATGTTCAAGCCTCTCCACCATGTTCTCAGCTGTGTGTCTGCCCGGAATACTCTGTAGGGCAGCCAATTTACCTCACTAGTCCTCATTATCGGTACAGTGGCATGTGTCACGTAGCTCTCCGCTGTGAGCACTGTCCAGCAGAGAGCCATGAACTTAGCCAACAATAAGAGCTTAAAACGCAACTTGCTAATGCAAAGTTGGGACTAGCAAGTTACCTAGCAGTTGAATTATAGATTGTATAGCCTATTTTAACACACCAAAAAAAAAATAAAAAAAATAATATATATATATATATATATATATATTGTGCATACTTTTTGTCACCCCCATTAGGAATTCTAAGTAATGACAACAAATAACAACACTGTCTGTTCGTCCACATGATACAGCCTTTCCGTGCCCCCACCCCTCCTCCACGCAGTTGCTAATAGGCAATAGAGGATGGATACCCAAGCCGGGTTCGGACAGATATTTAGAAATGATGTTCGGGTTTGGGTCGGGTTCGGTCACATCAGCGCGATAAGGCATTGAACACTTTAAATTAAAAAAAGCTTATTATGTACCTGCGTGCCTGTGTTAATGTGCGCTTGTTGCCCCGTGTGCGCTGATGCGCTCATCTGTTGACATTTCCGAATGCCTTCCTACAGTTGCTTAATAAAAGCGGACTTTCCACACAAACAAACAAACGTATGTGTCATTAGTATGAGAAAAAAAAACAGATTTTAACTTGGGCTCGGGTCGGGTTGGGACATAAATATCTTAATGCCTGTCGGGCTCGGGCCAGGTTGGTTACTGCTCTGTCGGACGCCGGCCGGGCTCGGACAGCAAAATGCGTCCCGATCCGTACTCTAGTAGGCAAGGAGGACACGGAGGATTAAAAAAACATGATGGACTCTTCAGAAAAGGTAATTATATTCACTCGAGCTTCTGTGCGGGAAAGTCACTGGACGAAACAATCTTCTGAACATAGCCATACTGAGAAATACAGAGAGAGTTGTACAGAGCTGATAGTCTTAGGGCGTTTTCACACCTACAGCCTTTAGTTCGGTTGAATCGAACTAGAGTTTGTTTGCCCCGCTAGTGCGGTTCGTTTGGGCAGGTGAGAACGTGGCAATTGAACTCTGGTGCGCATCAAAAGCGGACCACACAAGCGTACCGAGACCTGCTTGAAGAGGTGGTCTCGGTACGCTTTCATTCGAACTCTGGAATGGTTTGTTTGTGGTGAGAACGTGATCCGTACTCGAACCGCACCAACTATATGTACTCCGCAAGTCTGAGCTAATGTCTCCTGTAGTCAGGTGTGTTTAGCAATCTGCGATGCAGAAGAGCAGCAAACTGTAGCAGCTTGCAGTGTTTGACTACAGAAATAGACTGTAGTCAAACCAGCTGCCGCTAAAATTGGAGACAGACGCCGGCAGAGCAGAGCAAAGTCTCGATGACCAGAGCAGACGTAGTCACGTCTCTTGCGGATTTTATTGAAATGAGCTGGTTTGACTACTAGACCAGAACACAGGACCTTCTTCCTGTATTTACTTTCTTGCTCCCGCCCCCAGACATATCCGACCAATAAGAGGGCTGGACGTTCTTGCCTGATTTGTAATGATGCATTTTGGTACGCTTGGATTTTTTCAGGTGTCAAACCAAACCAAACCAAACTGACCGAGGGCAAATCGCTCAAAGTTTACTACTCACCAACTGATTCGGACCAAAGCAAACAAACTACAGGTGTGAAAACGCCCTTAATTAGCTTTGTAGCGACTCATCTGGCAGTGGCTTGAATGTAATGGACGTTCAGTAATATCAAAGAGTTACACACTTAAGCTTTAACTGATGGTATTAATCTCTCAGAATTATTGTTGTCTGTTAAAGCTTTAAGTGCGTAACCTTTTGATTCCTCCGTGTCCTCCTTGCATACTAGCAACTGCGTGGAGGAGGGGTGGGGGCGCGTGCGTGTTCACGGAAGGCTTGTATTATGTGGACACACCGACAGTGTTGTTGTCATTACTTCGAATTCCTCATGGGGGAGACAGAAACTACGCACTATAGCTTTAACAGTTAATTATAAACATCCCTTAATTATGCACAACATCACTGCCCTAACACTAGGGTATAAGAAACAGGCTTTTAGGAGAAAAATAATTTTAACAGCATTGTCAACTCTATTGGTTTTTAATCTCTGAATGAACACACCAAAAGGGTGTGTTTACCATACTTATGTTAATGTGCTGCTATTTTGCACGCTATACTGCTGTCTATTATTCCTTAGTACCATATACTGTAATATTGCTTCGTAGTGTAAAAGTGTTTTTGGGTTGGATTCCTAAATTTAATTTCATAGTCTGTCACTCAGCTTGCAGTTTTCAAAAGAGAGCCATCTTTTAAGACAGGAGCATAAACAAAACAAACTGAAAATGTTCAAGCAGAATACAAATTAATTGAAATATGATATGAAGACATTTGAATAAGAAGACAAAGTTTGAAATATTAAAAAAATGTGCACTTTTGTATACTAAACACAGTTTCCAACACTATAATGTTTTCTCAGAGTTCAGCAGCGGAGGGATGTGTGACCGTGAAGTACAGCCTGGCAGGTCATCCCACTCAGAACCAGCTGCACTTCAGTCTCAAACCTGCAGAGGACACTGGGTAAAACAGGTTAAACACTGGGTAACACTGGGTAAAGTGTAGTGTAATGGGTCATTGTTTTTACATTATAGCAGTTTGTCTTAAATAGAAAGGGAGGGATGTTAAAGCAGTCACAATAATTAAAACTAAATTGAATAAACTTGTTTTGAACAATAATGCTGTATTTTTTGCCACTGATTCATTTTTATGACTTTTATCATCTCATAATCACATTTGCTGTGATGAAGTGTAGGAAAATGGGTTAGACATGGATAAAATAATGTTGGCCCGACACTTAGTTTACATCGAGAGGTCACTCGGGTGCATCACTACTAGTGCATTTTCTGTTGCATAAGACATGCAAATTTAAATTACGCTGATTGCCGATAAGCTATCAGCCCTATTTTTTTAGACCTATAAAGTCAGTATATAGACTTATAGGTTGGACTCATACTGTACATGTTAAAGATTTACTCCTCTCTCCTCTCTGAAGAATAACAGTCCACAGGTTGGGTGCTCGGAGTCTGATTCGCTCTCTGGAGATGGAGGAGAGCGAATTGCGCAGAGAAGAGCAGGATGGAGAAGTGAAGAAGAAGGTGGTGGAGCTCAGTGTCCAATCAGGAGTGAGCAGTGTCTTCACTGCCTTCATTGCTGTCAACAAAGGCAACGGTGAAGCGATTCAAGGACCTCTGGTGCGCAGAAATGTTCCAGCACCCAGTGAGTGTTTTTTTCCAAAGCTGAAACTAATGTGTCCCTCACCACTTTGATAGTCCTGAATTAAATAATCAACTGAAATTCAAAACTATACAGTCGCTTTTACTTTTTTGCCTCGTTTGAAAAAAATTTTTTATCTGAAATAATTCAGGGTATTTTAGGACAGTCTGAAGTATACTGAGTATTCCATTGATCATACATTTTTGATCATAAATCATAAATTTGAACTGAATAAATAAACTCTGCATTTTTATTTTCATTCGACCAAAAAATGTACGCCTTATGAACTGATGTGTGCATCTATTTTTTGCTTTGCTATGTTCTTATGTGATTTGTTCCTCTCTTCCTCTGACCTGTTTTGCCTCTGTAAGTACAGTAAGTGTATGGAAGGAACAATAGATATGTTTCTTCTGGGAAATCTTGTGTAATCAGTCATTTGAATGACATTTTCAAGATACCAGGGCTTTATGTCTTTTTTTTATTATTCAAAAGGGCTGTGGGAGTGGTTGCAGTCCGCTGCAGTCAATCAATATGATGCAAGGTAAGTAACAAGGCAAAGCTACTTTCAACACACATCTGAATACTTGTATTTATCTCAGTATTAACACTGAAAATGCATTAACATGTTTACTAGCTTTACATGTGAACAATTCTGTCGTCCATGTAGTTGCTGGTGGCCGGATTGTTAAGAGAATGACATGGTTTGTAGTTGCTTCCTAAAAATAAATTCAGTCTAAGTTTAAGCTGAGCTCAGACTACAGGAGTATCGGGCCGATTTAGCCCCAGTTCACCCCTCCTGACAATCTGCTGAGAAATCTGGTCCGGGACCTTGGTCGGTACACATGCTCAGCCTAGATTATCTGGTAATTTAAGTGGTTTACAGATCTAATGTTTAACCTCCCGACCTGTTCGCAGCCACATCAGGGCCACCCAGATATTTCTAAACATGTTTGATATGTAGGAGTTCAAATCTGGAGGATTATGATTAAGTCATTACTTTCACAATAGCCAATGAGAGACAACAGGAGCAGCTGATATTAGCAACTGAATTAGTTTGAAGTTTTCAAAATCGTCCACTAACTTTTCCATTGATTGTAATTTTGATAAACTATGAACTATATTTTTTTTATTCTTCTATTTTTTTGACAATTTTCTGTATTCTTATGTGATTTGTTCATCTCGTGTTTTGATCTGTGTGGTCCTCTGTGAGTACACAAAATGTATTGAAGGTATATTAGATAAGTGTTGCTTCTGGTAATCTTCAGTCAATTGTCAGTGATTTGAATGACATTTTTAAGATTCCAGGGTTTTCTTTCTGTTTGTTTATTTGAGAAGGCCCAATGGTTTTTTGGTGCAATGCAATCCAACATGAGAATGGCAAGTAAGTAACAAGGCATTGCAACTTTTCAACATATATTTACATTTATTTATTTATTTCAGTATGAACACTGAATAATGCATTTCTTTACAATTTTAGCAATTCTAGTGTTACATGCGAACCATACCCTGTGGTCTATGTAGTTGCTGGTGACCATGTTGTTTGCCTTCATGGCATATCCTTCCATTGCTAAGAGAAAGACACCTTCCTTTATTGTACTTGCTAAATTTTTTTTTTTTTACTTCAGTCTAATCTTGAAGCGGTGTTCTTAAAAGATACTCCATGTTTCTTTTAGGAGGTGCATGTGCCCGAGTTGCAAAGCAGAGGATGATGTGTAACAGTAAGTAACAAGTCAAAGGCATTGTTAAACACACTGTATTTATCACATAACTACATCTTAACTGAATACTAACAATACATTTCTCCAATAAAAATATTAGATTGTTTAATGAACATATAAACTTTGTAGATGTGCATTTAGACAGAATGAAATTTAGAGACTGCACTCTAAATGCATAAGATCACTTATACCTCAGAGTTATGACTCGTGTTCAACCCTTCGTTTGTCAATTCAAACCAAGTCAGTCAACACAGGTTGATCTCTGGTCATGACAATTCAGATACGACCAGGGTCACAACCCCGGGACCAATACATAACAATTCACTCACTTGTTGGTGAAAATGGGCGAGGGGTTTACACATCATATTCAGTGGACAGCTAACAATGTCGCATACTTCAGCCCAGCTGTACTAGTGTTATGTACTTAAACTCCACATTTTAACAAAAATAAATTATAATCTTATAATTTAATCTTTTTAATATATTTTTCAGCTCCTACTACGGTAGCCCCGCCTCTGTGCATAACGTAGAGTTTTTCCTGCATGTCTCTATGACGTATAATGTTAGACAGCCAATTACCAGCATTATTAGATCTTGGTAAAAGCATGCTGCATGTTTATTGGCACACTGATGAGATTCACTCCTTAGGTATTAGGCAAATATGCTCCTTAGCCATCATAGAAAAAAGCGACAAAATTGACATAATACATAATACCGGAAAAAGTGACAAAACATTGGAAAAAGGGACAAAAAAATCGGAAAAAGTGGCAAAAACATTGAAAAAAAAATCGGAAAAAAATTGCGACAAACTTTGAAAAAGAATTGACAAAAACTGAGGAAAAAACAACAAAAACCAAAATGTATTGTAAACCTTAATTGATATGCGGGCCATACAAAATCTGCGAGGAGCTGGGTTTGGGCCTATGGCCTTATGTTTGACACGTGCTTTAAACCAATCAGTCGCTAAGCACCAGACGCAATAACAGTGCCTCTGCAAAATAGCCTCGGGAAGGAACTTGTTTTGGTGGAACATGTGCTCGTTCAAAAGTTGTTTAGTCGTGCAAGAGAAAACTCTGATTTGACAGATAGTCTAGCTAGCCATCTCGATTTACCCTGTAGAGATCTGAGGAGCAGTTAACCATAGTACTAATAAATCGGAGTTTAGAATGCCAACACAAAGAAAGCGGAAGGTGAGGGACATCCGAAATTAGAGACTCTTTTATTAGTAGAAAGTCGATCAGATGAAAACTCACAGGGAGGCCCTTGGATCAGCTTAAGTAACCTGATCTTTCCGGAAAGACGTTGCTGCTGAAAATTCTTTAGGTACCAATAACTAAAGCTCAGTTTGCCTCATTTCATTCTCAGAGATATGTTTCGGGCTTTCACCCTTTACTTTAGTTCTCCCCATGTTTCAATGTAAGAGTATAAGCATTGAGCACAAGCAGCCACCCAGAGACCCTTTGCTGCAGCTGGTCTCCCTCCAGAAGGCGTCTGGCTGCTGGGTGCTGGATCCAGCTCTGGCTACTACACTGGGAAAGACCAGCAGGGAAGTGGAAAAACCCAAGCCTGCATTGGTGGGTTATATAATTTGCTTATACAATATTACATGTATTCAATATTAAAATGTGCATCAACAAAGAGCTCACTAAAAACTTCTGCAGGAGAAATATGAAAATATGAAACCAAATTGCTTTGTTAAACATGTTATTAAAGCAAATATGGATATGCAATCATGATAATAATGATAATCCTTTGACATGGTGTCTTTACTGAACACCAGTTAAAATATTTACTGCTGTGATCTGTATGAGATAAAGACGAGAGTGCGGTAATATTATCAGGGCTGCTCAGTAATATTTTAGGAGACTAGAATATAGTAAGATAGTATACATACATAATCAAGATGAACGATTGTTCAAAACCATGATGTTTTTTTTCTCATGTTCCTGTTCCATGTTTCTTCCTTTTGATTTGTTGAATTAGGTGAACCAGGAAAGTATGGGCCACCATTCTGGCTCTGATCTGGCTCCATGGTTTCAAGAAGGATGTTCAGGAAGAGTGGGAGCTTCTGGCTATGAAGGCTGTGTCATGGCTCTGTGTCCAGAATGGTAATAACCAGAATCATAAGTGTTTATCTGTTGTTTTTAACAGTGTGTGCTGGTTAAAATCAGCTGTTTTTTCCACTCACTCTGCTGATTACTTGTTTTTGTGTGTTTGTTTTCTTTCAGCTCCATGTGTGACAGAGTGTGTGAAAGCTGGAAATGCTCTGTTGGGTTGCAACATGCAGAAAGACGCTCTGGGACTCTGAGGTTTTCATTAAAGTGGCTTCTCTTTAGGATTGGTACACAGAAGCAGATTATCTCCATCCTACAACCTTTACATTATAAACATTGCGTGCTTGAACAGCAGAAATTAATTTTATGTGAAAAAGAAGAAGCCATATTTAATTTGCAAGATAGGCCTATTACATCTATCCAGGGTCAGACATGTAACAACGAGTTCTTTTGCTTGAAACCTTAATGTCAAGTTGTATATAAAACAGTTTTACTTGTGAAACTAAAACCTGATGAAGGATATTTGAATGAAGAAATAAGTGCCCTCCAGTCTCATTTGTGAAGGCACAAAAAAGATGCCAACTAATCTTTCTATGAAGTGTGTGAACTATGAAAGTTTAAATAGTATGAGAACATGACAAAGGCACTACTATACACCGTACATTCACATTCAAACTGAGGGAGACAGGATTTAAAAGGGAGTTGACTATGTTTTGATCGTTGACATAAAATGTTACGTTTTTTGAAGTGGCTGATTTAACCAATTCAATTTCTATGTGCAAGCAAAATACAGTATTTTGATTTTTTTTTTTTATTAATTATGCTTGTTTAATTCTGTGCTATGAGGGCAACAGGAGACCTAATCCTAACCTTAGTTTTGCCCTTTTGCAACAATCCACTGGTCGTGGCATTTCTCAGGTGGGTGTGTTATCAATATTTTACTGTTCAGCTCAAACTCGTTTGAAGGGATAGTTCACCCCATAGTCAAAACGTAATATTTTTCTTCTTAGCTGTGGTGCGATTTATCAATCTACATTGTTTTAATGTGCCTAGTGTTGGAGATGTCAGACGTAGAGATGTCTGCCTTCTCTCCAATATAATGGAACTATATGGCACTCGGCTTGTGGTCCTCAAAGTACTATTTTCTATCTGCTATAGTTCCTACATGAAACTGCTCTAAACCAGGTCTGTGGATTATCTTGAATAACTGGGTTGTGATTTCTGGAAAGAGACATCACTGTTTAGTTTTTCAAATGTATTTTTTTTTATTTTTTTTTGTGCTTTAAGCACCACCAGCTGAGTGCCATCCAATTACATTGGTCTTTCACTCCCACCTAGTGGTCCTTATGTGTAATATTATTATAACCATTATTAAACAAGGAAAAACCATAGACTATGGGAGAAACCCATTGAGATGAAGAATCTCTTTTTCTAGGGTGACCTGGCCAAGACAGGCAGCAGCATATATAAACACATAGTTACAGACAAACACAAGAGGACAAAGTTAATAGAGCAAATAAAGCAAAGCAATTCACATTACATCAATTTAAAATAGCCATTTTTGTAACCAGGAATAAATATTGATGACACTGACATCTTAAAGAGTCTGCCTCCATTTCTTTTTATTTTGGATTTAAAAGCATTTACCAAGATTCATTAATTCTTGAATCATTCTGCAGCGTATTCCATGCAGAGGGGGCAAAGTACACAAAAGCCTTTTTTCCCTGTTCTGTGTGCGCATTAGGCACAGAAAGCAAAATGATGTCCTGAGATTGTAAGAAGTGCCAACCAGCACTTTTCCACGTGATAAGAGAACATATATAGGGAGGTAGCACACCAAGCATTGCCTTATAAATAAAGTTATACCAGTGACGGAGCCTACGGGTCACCAGAGCAGGCCAACTCGCAGTGGTGAGTCCAAGCTTTAAAGTTGGTAATGAACCTCAAGGAAGCGTGGTAGGCTGAGTCAACCGAAGAATATGAACAGAGGCATGCATATACAACAAATCACCATAGTCCAGAACAGATAAAAAAGTAGCAGCCACAAGTCACTTTTTTACATTGAAAGAGAAACACAACTTATTTCGAAAATAAAAACACAACTTTAGCCTCAGCTTTTGTTTTTACCAGGTAAAGCACATGATGCTTAAAGGTGAGGGAGTCATCAATTACAATGCCCAGGTATTTGTAAGACGTAACCACCTGTACATTACCGTCAAGAGTGACCACAGAGGGGACATTTTGTGGTCTATTTCTGGAACCAGTAAATAACATAAGTTTGGTCTTATCTGCATTCAGAATGAGTTTTAGCTGAAAAACAATATTTTTGACGACAATGAAAGCATTTTGCAAGTTTTCAATAGCCTGTTTAAGAGTTGGTGCAAAGCAGTATATCACGGTATAATCAACATAAAACCTGGAGGTTTTCCAGGATTTAAAGATTTTAGGGTTTTATGAACTTCCTGTATAGTGAATGGCGTGAAATGAAAAAAAACCTGTAGAAACTGGAATGTCAGTGCAGGGCTTCACAGTATGTGTATGATTTCCTTCACAGCATAACTCCACAAGACAAATTTCTCGCTGTAGTTCTTCTGTGTCACAAGTTAAAAAGTCCCTTCATAGTGTCTGTAATTAACAAAATTACAAGCAGGGCTGAGGTCCTAGATGGACCTGGAGCTTGGCTTCAGTCATCCAGTAGTTAAACCCACGGGAGAAATACCTTTCTACAGCAAGGCCAGTTAATCAAAGCACCCCTGACCCTCTTTATCTTTTACTATTTCTATTTTATATTTTTCTAAATCTTCAGCTTCCATGTACTATCTGTAGCTGCGACTAGTTATGGGGAGGGTTTTGGTCTAGCTTTTAAATGGGAAATTCTTTGAGTGCATACTGGGTGTGTCCTGCAAATGGGCCATTCTTGACATCGCTTGTATAGACCGAAACAGCAAACAAGATAATGTGACATTGGGCCACTATTCTTTACAGTATCATGCACCCACTCTTTTAATGCTAAACTCATTTTGTAATGTAATAATTGAAATTTTTTAATAAATGTTTATTTCATCGGTCATAAATTAAGGCTTCTTTTTTCATTAAAATGTTTTGTCTTTCAGCTTGCTCTGGCAGATATATCAAGAGCAGCTTCTATTTTTCTTAACAGTGAAAAGATGAGATAGGAAATATGCCATGTGGTTGCACAATGTTGATTGATTCTTTATCTATTGCTACTGCCATCTTAAATGTGTGTTGACAAGAGTTTAGGAGTGTGTGTGTGTGTGTGTGTGTGTGTGTGTGTGTGTGTGTGTGTGTGTGTGCGTTTACAGTTTAAGTTAAATGATAGTAGGTGTCTGCCCAAGCTACTAATTTGAATACCAGAATACTTGTTTAAGAGACCAATTACTCTGCTCTCTTAAATGAAAAACTATACTTTTTCTGTTTCCATGACCTTTAACGTTAGATTTCCCTTTTTACACAGAAGACCTTTGTCCTGTACTGCCTTGACTTATGTTCCTGCCAGCTACATTAGTATGACCCAGCCATCAAATGATACTAATTTTTAAAACAATAGTCAGGTGCCCATACACAATGAAAGAGTTATTGCTTGCTGTAATCATTCTTCCTGTTCATACGAGCCGTTAAAAGAAATGTGCTTACTGCTTTCAATGGAAGTAATGGGGGGACAAAATCCAAAGTCCTTTTTTTGAGAAAAAATGTATTCCTAAAGTGTATCTGAAGCCATATCAGGCTGATATCTTTTTAGTACAAAACACTGTCCAGGGAAAGATGAAGATTTATACTAAAATGACTGCAATTTTGTAATAATGAGTTAATTAACTCATACTTCTAACACTTTTAAGTTTAGATAACTTTTTAATGTATATTTGCACGGAAAAAGGACTGGATTTTGTCTCCCATCACTTGCATTAAAATTGCAAAAGGATAAGATCTCTTAATGTCCAGTAGATTTGATTTGTGTTAAATCTATCCTTTAACCTGATTACAGTCAGAAAATCCTGTAACAGACCTTTTAACTGATAGTCTTTAATCATACCTCTCACCCACTGTTTTCTGTCAGTGACAAGATATTTTGTGTGCCTTTTAGGTGCATAATTCACATAGTGTTCTGTCTCAGAAAAATGGAGATAAATGTTTTTTTTATCTACCTTCAAATATTTCTCTATGAATATATATACACAGATATTATGACTCTGGAAAAGCCTTGTTTTTATAAAAAATCAGTGAATCAGTGTCTATATATTTATGCTGTTATTCCCAAAGTCAATCCATTTTTGATCATCTTTGAAACATCTGAGAACACACAATGGCAGTGTTTTTACATTATTTATAAACACACAGCAGGTGTTAAAGTGCTCATATTATGCTCATTTTCAGGTTCATAATTGTATTTATAGGTTATATCAGAATAGGTTTACATGGTTTAATTTTCGAAAAAAACAAACATATTTTTGTTGTACTGCACATTGCTGCAGCTCCTCTTTTCACCCTGTGTGTTGAGCTCTCTGTTTTAGCTACAGAGTGAGACATCTCGCTTCTGTTCCATCTTTGTTGGGAGTCACACATGCACACTAACTAGGTAAGGACTACTACCCAGTCAGAAGCAGAGTATGAGGGCATGCCACGCTAGCAGCTAGGTGAGCATTATAACGTGTGTTACAAAGTGACGCACGTTCGTCACGGAAGTAAAGGCTGGACTACAATAGAGCTGTTTGGAGCAGTTTGTGAACAGTGTTTTCTGTTGGAGATGGTAAGTGCCTTTGGGTGGACTTTTTCACTTTGTAAACCTATAACGTGCACCAAAAAGATATAAAACACACTAAAAGGGGAAAGGGAAAAAGCCAAAAAGCATAATATGAGCACTTTAAATTAATGGAAGTGTTTAAATTGTACAGCAAAGAAAAATGGAAAGCTATTGAGACCAATTGATAATCAATATCTAAACAAAGGGGAGAGTCAACTTAGTATCAATATTACATTCTCAAGGTTGTTAATAGTTGTATATTATAATAAGACATGCAGAGGAGTACATAAATGTTGTACTTAAGTAAAAGTAGCAATACTACAGTGTAAACATACTCTGTTAAAAGTAAAAGTCATGCTTTAAAACTTCTCAAAGTTAAAGTATTTATGCAGAATGTCTTATTTCAGAAAAATGAAAATTCTATTGTGTGATTATAATTTTAACTGGTTTAATGTTGAAGCTGGTAAAGGTGGAGCTGCTTAATATACAACTAGTTAGCTGCGTCCAGCCAGTGCTTGTTATTGGAGGAGTGGGCGGTAGTCTCTCTGTGGTGTCACAGCTTGGAAGCGGCAGTGCTCAGTCTACTGGAGTCTGTTCCTGCCAATACAAAGTCAACACCACCGAATCTAGAGCAGCTACTAGCACAGTTACTGCTGCCTAACTTTTGTAACAGGATGGATATGAAATCCTACAGATATAATAGGAAGGAACAATAAGCTCTGGCTTGCATTGAGTACAAGGCATGTGCCATCAGCTCACACCCTGACAAAGGCTCAGACAGTTTGCCTGTTACTGAAGCTCACAAAGACAAATTTAAGCCTGTGGGGGACTTGCTACTGGCAGACAGCATGCAACAGTGATACCTGCTGTCACCAACGTCAACCAAGGCTCCTCAAATTTAGATTTTATAAATCCGCCTCTTAACTACACAAGTTATGGTTTATTTGGATGTTTGTCATCCTCAAAGTGAGGTTTAGTACTCCGTATTCAGAAAGTTGGACCAAATGCAGCATGTTGTGTGTTCAATTCATTAGAGCTGTATTTAAAATAACTTAAGACGGCATGTTTCTAACGTCTAAAGAGGACTACAAATAGCAAACCGCTTCACTATTCATAGTGTTAGCTTGTCTCTATTTGCATCAGTGGTACAGTGTCAGTTACAGTAGCTCATTACAGCCAATCTTATCCGAACCTTTGGCAGACCTCCAACCAACACTTTCTGAACTGGTTTCCAAGGCAACCAACCAGCAGGACCAATTAGAATTCACAAAGGATACCCAAGCACTAAACTGCCTGGAGATTATAGGGAAAGAAGACACCTCTTCCTCCATCCTCAAAACAAACACAACAAATGAAAGGACGGTGCTCTGATCTGTCGGTCTGTCGGTCTGTGTTTGTGTGTGTGTGTGTGTGTGTGTGTGTGTGTGTGTGTGTGGGGGGTGCGATACAGAGACATTAAGAGGGCAAGATGTAATTAAACCTGCCATCTTCCCTTCCCTTCCTGTGTTTCTCTCCCCTCAGACTGCTGTGGGTCTTTGTGTTGTTCAAGTCACAGGCAGGAAACCAGATCAATAACAAATAGTTTAGAGTGTTTTCTTTGTGGCCATCAGTGGACCAGTGTGGCCTCTGAGCAGCACATCAATCACATACTGGGTGTGTGTGTGTGTGTGTGTGTGTGTGTGTGTGTGTGTGTGTGTGGGTGGGTGTGTGGGTGGGTGATTGATCTGATATCCTTTGTACTTCAATGGAGATCTACTTTATTGAATAACAGACACCAATGGTCCCATGGTGTTTGGTGTTTATTGTGTGTATGCGTCAGTGATGGGAGGTGAAATGTGTGTCAAAAATCAAAATGAGTGACCTTTACTGTAAAACCTTTTAGCACACTTCTGTGAGGTGAGAGCAGGGTTTTATTCATTGTAACAGTCATACAGAGCCAAAAACACACTCACTACATGTTGTAGTGCACTACATCATAAATTGATTTTGCCTATATTACTGATATAAATATTCTGTAAATGGCAAATGGACAGATATAAATGCCTAGCTAGAAAACAGAGAAACATTTAATCCCTGAACTATGAATATAACGTCCATTATTTTAAACAAATAGCACAAATAGACAAGAAAGCTGTCAGAACATATTTTGTTTGTGGATACCAACTTTTGAATTCTGTGAAGATCATCCAAAGGCAGAGCACATTATGTGTTTTTAGAGTGTTATGTAGGATTTTCAAATTTAATTTGTTTGCAGCATATAAAGTCAGACTATGTATCCGTATTCGACCTGTGCGATGCTGCTGTCACTATTAATGATGAGTTGAGAGCTCATTTTGCCCCAGGTCATCGTCCTTGGAACTTTTCAGTGCCCTAACCCCTCCCTCCCTCTCTCCTTATTAATATCCTTTTCTAGTGACTATTCCCTGTGATCTTTATGTCTGTCATTTCTGCCTTTGCAAAAAAAAAAAAATATTCAGTCTGATTTTCTCTTTCAGCTTTTTTGTACTCCAAAGGATTTTAGGCGTAGCCCTCTCCATGGTAACACCATCTTCTATTCTTACACACACACACACACACACACACACACACACACACACACACACACACGCACACACAAATTTTCTTGCTGTCTCTCATCTCGTAATTCTGTCCTACCCTGCGCTTTATCGCTGTACCCTCCCCCTATATTCACTCCCTCTCCAGCTACCCCCTCTCTCCTCTCCTCTATCAAACACATACACTCAACCTCTCCTGCTCTGGCAGCTGGTCTTCTGCTAATGCTGCACCATCCACTGATTGCGAGATGTTCACCCCAGCTTGTAAAGGATCTGCAGGGGAGCCGAGGTAAGACTTTCATAACCGTTCCCTCTGGAGCTGTTGGCTGCTGACAACAGCTAACTGAAAATCAAATGAATGATGGGAAAGGCGTGAGAGTATGTGTGTGTGTGTGTGTGTGTGTGTGTGTGTGTGTGTGTGTGTGTGTGTGTGTGTGTGTGTGTGTGTGTGTGTGTGTGCTGATTTGTGTGAGAACTCTCCAGCTGGAGTTGCAGGTTAGGTAAAACACTTGTTATCGTGAGCTGCATACACACACATAATCAAGTGAAGAGTTAATCTATTAGTTCTTTGACCTTTCTGTATTCTCTCAAACTTGAGAAAAATTTTGCTCTGCGTGAGTATGTGTTTGTGGTGTGTGTAGAGTAAACGTGTGTGCATAAATGTCCTTGGACATACTGTGAGAGAGCCAGTGGAAGCCTGGTGGCATGCAAATTATCTTTCGAGTAATGCTGCAACGGTGCTGCAATGTCTGGGTATGGTGCTATATTCTCAGACAGTTTATGGCACATTTTGTGTTCATACGTGTGTATGCGTTTGACTGCGGAAGGGATGATGAGTGGGGGGCATGAAGTTAGGTTTCTGCATATGGGAGTGGGTGGATAGGAACAGCGTTTCTATATATTTTCATAAATTAAACTCAAAATACTGTGTTCCACAGGAGGAAATTCAAGGAAAGCAACAGATATTTTATAATTCTAGGACATAAAAATAAGAATATTTCTTAATTTGTATTATTTTTAGTTGTAGTTTTGTCATGAGAAGAAGAATATGTGAACATATGTGAAATGTGAGTGTTCTGAACTGTGTGTGAGCCAAAGGGTAAATTTCTTTATGCATGCATGAATATTCTAGCAATTGAGTGTGCCAGTGGGTCTTCATTCATGTTTATGTGCATATATATGTACAGTACATGGTGAGTGTGTGTAATATGTGCAAGCAAAAGTCCCCCTGAGCAAACATGCTCCCTACTGAATGCAGAACAGAGTGAGATGTTGTTTGATTTATGAGTCTGTTTCTCCAGAGGAAGCAGTGTGAGTGTGGTAATAGTGGACATTAAACATCTTTCAAGACATCTAGCAAGAGATGAAGGTTTTAATTAAGTCATTTACAGCAAAGGAGTGTAAAGATCTACTTGCATCATCTGAAAAACAGATGATTTACATGTGACGTACCTCAATTATTAAAGCTTTAGTGCGTAACTTTTTGATTTTAATAAACGTCCGTTACATTCAAACCACTGCCAAATGAGTTGCTACAAAGCTAATCAAGACTATCAGCTCCACACAACTCTCTCTGTATTTCTCAGTATGGCTATGTTCAGAAGATTGTGTTGTCCGGTGACTTTCCCACGCAGAAGCTCGAGTGAAAATAATTACCTCATCTGAAAAGTCCATCATGTTTTTTAATCCTCTGTGTCCTTCTTGGCTACTGGCAACTGCATTGAGGAGGGGTGGGGGCGTATGTGCGGTCACGGAAGGCTTGTATCATGTGGGCGCGCCAACAGTGTTGTTATCATTACTTAGAATTCCTCATGGGTGCAACAGAAACTACGCACTAGCTTTAATGCAGAAAATTATTATATTTCATTCTCTTTTCTAGACAGACTGTAACATTCTCCCTCCTACAAATGAAAAGATGAATCTTTAGGCCGCTGGCTCAATTCCGACCTGCGTCCCTTTGCTTTTGCTGCATGTCATTTCCCCTCTCTCTTCCCTTTCATGTATTCTGCTGTCCTATCAAATAAAGGCCTAAAATGGACAAAAACAATCTTAATACAAGCTCCCTTGCACAGTTCATTGCCCTCTGCATTTTTTTTTCCATGACAGCCTATTTGGTCTGCCATGACCAGTAGCTTATGGTGGCTAATGTTAACAAATGAAGTTAGATATATCTGCACATAACTGTGTCAGTTCACTGACTTTCTGACTCATTTCTACCACTGTTACGCTACGCTTTGACATTTAGCGGTTTCCCATAATTGTAATTTTTGGCCGTAGTGGCCGCTTTTTAGCAAAGGTTACAGCTCGATTTAAAAATAACCCTTCTCTGAAACAAGTTCCTTTACCCTGAGCACTATCAGTGACATAAAACGCACAAGAAAATACATTTCTATCTTTGGGATCCCACCACCATTTTTGTGTAAGAAATTGATTTGTGTCAACATTTTGTGTGCTTAGTGGGGAGACACTGGCAGCTGCAGCTGCAACCCTCCAAGTATGACTGGTCTGTGATTGCTGACTTTGTAATATTTATTCAGGCTTTGGAGCTTCTAAATCATGTGCATATAAAGGCAAGGCAAGTTTATTAGTACACCACCAGTCAACACTGAAGGCAATTCAAAGTGCTTTAAGAAATAAAGGCATTAAGAAAATGAATAAACACAAAGCAATCTTAAAGGTGCAGTAAGCGATGTTAATCAAATACACTTCTTGGGGGGAAGCATGGGAATGTGCTGGCTGGCCAGTAGTTATCTGTCTATGGATATGGGGGATGGAGCTTCTGAAGGAGGGGTTGTATTTGTTTGGCATTTGAGTTCAAATATCAACAATCTTTGCACAGCATCGCTTACTGCACCTTTAAAAGACACATAAATAGGATTTTAAAAAAGTAAAACAAAGTAAAATAGAACATAAAAATAAGCTTAAATAGAATGAGACAGCTTAAACAGTAGAATACAGCTAAAGTGCAGTGTAAGATATGAATAAATAGCCCCAATATCAACCAAAAAGGCAGAAAGAGACTCTTGCCATAGCAGTCCCAGACTAAGAGGCTTGGCAAATCACAGTTTTGCAGTGTCAAGAGGGCGGCATGGTCCTGAAGGAAGCTCTGTGTACGATCTGCTGCTGATTCCAGCTCCAAATAGATGGTGGCTTATCTGTACCTCTCAGGTGGCGTGAATTCAGGATTCGTCCCAGTTACTTAAATGTGTGTGCACAAATATGCACTTGCACATACTGTGTGCTACCAGTGTCAACGCTTCTGCAAAGCCAGCAGGAAAATTGGCCATAGACAGGAATGTCTTATTTTTTCTCTTTTTATTATTATTATTATTATTATTATTATTATTTAGTGTTATTACCTTTCAATGTGAATGTGCCGTTTCCCTAATTCTTTTTACTCTACAATATTTGAGTAAATGTGTTCTTTGTGCCCACACTCTCTGCATCATCTCTTTTTGGTCCCTATTATGACTTAAGTAGTCCACTTGAGAGCTGATACAAGTCAAAAACCACTCAAAGAACACTACAGACACTCTCTCCTCTCACCTCTCCTCTCCTCCTTCCTCTGCTTGTCATTAACCATCTTTAATTAATCCACACTCAATCTGCCAACACTTCTCACTTCCCGTCTTCTTTCCCTCCTCCTTTTCCCTTTACACCTCCATGCCTTCCTCTGTCACCCATGCTCCTGTGGTCATTAACGACTCATCTCTAATTGTACCTCATCCCTTCCCGTAGATTGTTATGCATACCTTTCCAAACCTTTGTTGCGCTTCCCCTTCTGCAATTGCTTTTCTTTATTCTTTGGCTCTAATTGATTCCAAACCTAATCAGTCTCTTCCTCCATTAATCTGCCTCTTATTCACTCACCTACTTTGGCGATGAGATCAATGCCAACTTTGATACAGTGACACATGAGTCACCGCCGCTACAGGGGGGATTTGCTTTAAACTACTGCAGCTTGTGTTTGTATTTGTGTTCCCATTAAGTGGATAATGAATGTTCTTAGGGCGCACCTGATTAAATTGGTTTTGTGTGGGCTGAGCATTTGCCCCTGTGGGTGTTTCTCGTTATGTTCACAGGATCTTGGGTCTGTGTACTGCTCTTTATAACCTGCCAGAGCTGCAGTGAAGGGGAAGTACGTGTATTAAATGGATGTTTTTCTCTGATCAATGTCGTCTGGAAGAGTGAACAATGGGGCAAATGAGGACTGAAGGCACTGTGGAGGCCGTGGGTGGAGGAGGTGCACTGTGTGTGTGTGTGTGTGTGTGTGTGTGTCTGCAAATGTCACAGCTTGTTAATGTGTGTGCATGAATGTGCACACAAACCAAGCCTGTGTGCTTATGTGCGTGAGCGCATGCAGTGCTGTATGTATATCTGTGGTCGTCTGTGATTGTGTGTAGGATGTGTACATTCATTTGTGTGTGTGTGTGATCTGGAAGAGTGGGTGTATGGGTGGGCTTGCTGTCACTTTCACTCAAATCCAACTGCAGAGAGAAGAACTATAGGGGGAGACTAGTAGGAAAATAAAAATAGAATGCAACAACAAGAAGAGGGTTTAGTGATGACTGAAAGATTGACGATTATGAAAGATGACAAACGGGAAGATATAAGAAGGATAGAAAATAATGAGGGCTAAGAACAAGATAGAGGAATGCAATAAAAGAACAAATGTATATCTACATATTTTTGTGCACATGCCTGTACCCAAGGAAGATTAACGGTTTCCTTTGTCAAAGCTAAAGGATGTCCTTAAAATTTAATAAAAGTATAAGTTTAGGTAATAATTGCATTACTATCTGTTGATCATAAAGGTAAAGTGCTAAGCTCCTTTATAAGTCAAATCTGTGTTAGCCATGTAAGTGCAGACCACCACAAATGTAACACTACAAACCTCTCCTTCAATACCAGCACAAGTAGAGAGAAACTACTGTAAGTACATTAACTCAAGTATTAAAGTGTAATTTCATTTCTTTAGGTACGTGTCTTTTACTCAAATAAATTTATACTTTTATTTCTTCTCCACAACGTTTCAGAGGCAAATGTTATACTTTTTAGTCTACTACATAGTATAGTTTATTGTTAGTGTACAGATTTAGAGAAACACATCATTTTATAAAAGTGTATAAAATGCATTGGTACGGATTAAACTGCCCAACAGGATATAAAGTACTTAAAATTAGCTCCACCTCCATCAGTGACAACATAAAATAAATGCTTCTTACACATTGTTAAATCATCTATAATAACATAATATTTATAATGACACAACACTGACAGAGGCTATTCTGCTGCATCATGCATGCTTCAAGTACTTTAAGATATTTTAAGTGCATTTCCTGATAATTTCATTAATCCTGATTTATTTACTCATGTTCAAAGCAGCACATTTCCTCAATTAGTCCATGTAGTGTTTTTAAACGCGTATACAAAGTCAGGCCACAAATGTTTAATACTGTTCATTTTCCAACATCAACTCAATTATGTGATTAGCTCATCATGTTTTCATGTATACACTATTGAATTATCTCGTAATTGTCACATAACAATCCATTTTTTACTTATTTAATTAGAGGAATCCAAGAGGTTATAACGTCTGTGTCAGGTAACACTTTATAATAACCATCATTAATAGATGGTAAATTGACAGTTAATTAATCTTTAGTTAATTGTCATTTTACTGTTAACAAACAATTAAATTATAATTAATAATGTTTACTAATTATTAGTAGTGCTGTAAATTAACAGTTTATTGTTACACACATTATATCCCTCATATACTGTATTAGGTATCGGGTAATGATTAAAAAATGTTTGTAAACCTTTAAGAAACCATTTTTAAAACATCTATAAACATTACATCGATAGATGGACCAGATATTCCTAACACTTTGTTGAGGGTTACTAGTTGTTTTGTAAACCATCTATAAACAGTGTCTGGATGGTTATTATAAAGTTGCAACATATAAAATAATTATATATATATATATATATATATATATATATATATATATATATATATATATATATAAACTTAGCACAAAAGTAAGGAAATTTGTGTTTGGTAGATTATTTGAACAATGCTTTTTGGCAATAAATCTTATACCGTTGGAAAGCCTGTTTAGTTGCATTTGTGGGATTAGCAGCAGAGCTGAGTATGTGGGTTGCGCCCATGAAAAATTTGCCAAATCGTCTCTGTCAATGCCAAACAGCTTTTCTTTGCTGTTGGAATTGACTCTTGTTTTGAGCTTTTGGTACCCCGAGGTGCTGACAATCAGGTGCCTGATTCTGCAACCAGTGGCTATACCATATATCCACAGTCTGGGACCGAACTCTATCCTCCAAGATTACAACGGTCGCCCCCACAGGGCGGGGTTTATCAGAGACTACCTCCAGAATGTGGGAGTGGAGAGGCTGATCTCAACCCCATTCAACACTTGTGGGATCAGCTTGGGCGTGCTGTTCGTGCCAGAGTGACCAACACAACCACGTTGGCTGACTTGCGACAAATGCTGGTTGAAGAATGGGATGCCATCCCACAGCAGTGTGTGACCAGGCTGGTGACCAGCATGAGGAGGAGGTGCCAGGCTGCTGTGGCTGTGTATGGTTCTTCCACACGCTACTGAGGCTCCTGTTTGTGAAATGAATCAATTGCCAATATGTCTTGTTTCTTCAAACTTCAATCATCCAGTCCACCAAACAACAAACGAGTCAATGGCAGAATAAGCTGTTTGGCATTGGCAGAGAAGATTTGGCAAATTGTTCATGGGCGCAACCCACATACTCAGCACTGCTGCTCATCCCACAAATGCATGTTCCTTACAAATGGGGCACCATTTGAAAGGGAACTAAACAGGCTTTCCAACGGTATAAGATTTATTGCCAAAAAGCATTGTTACCACAGAGAAATAATCTACCAAACACAAATTTCCTTACTTTTTGTGTTAAGTATATATATATATATACATATATATATATATACTATATCATTATTTTATATGTTGCAACTTTCTAATAACCATCCAGCCACTGTTTACAGACAGTTTACAAACCAACTAGTAACCACTGACAAAGTATTGACTATCTATCTAAATAATGTTTATAGATGGTTTACAAAGTATTTATTAACTATTTAACAAAGTATTATAGTCTATAGTTGCAACAGTGTATAGCTGTTGCAACTTTATAATAACCATCCAGAAACTATTTATAGACGGTTTAAAAACCAACTAGTAACCCTCAACAAAGTGTTAGGAATATCTGTTCCATCTATCGATGTAATGTTTATAGATGATTTAAAAATGGTTTCTTAAAGGTTTACAAACATTTTTTAATCATTAACCGATACCTAATATAGTAAATGAGGGATATAATGTGTGTTACAATAAACAGTTAATTTACAGCACTACTAATAATTAGTAAACATTATTAATTATAATTTAATTGTTTGTTAACAGTAAAATTACTGTTTGCTAACAGTTAAATGACAATTAACTATCAATTTACCATCTATTAATGATGGTTATTATAAAGTGTTACCTCTTAATTTAATCGGAATATCATGGTCTGCATCTGTTATGATCATGGTCAACTCATTTACTAGCTGAATTCAAACTTTATATCTTTATGACTTGAAGTCAAAAGTTTGCAGCTTAAACTATTTCCCTTTAGGAAACAGCTGTGCTTTACCAGTCAGTATCATAGGTCAGTATGCATGTAGGTGTAATACCAAGATGCATTCGGGAATCAGCTGTTGCTCGATATGTAGGCTTGGTGCCTCTGAGCTCTGTGAATGTGAGTATCCGTGTGTCATAATAGAGAGTGATGGCTATGGTTGAGAAAGGAGCCATTAAAACTGAGCATCAGCTCAGTTTCTGAATCGGCAACCCTCCTGGAAAACCTCATGACTAAGTAAGCTGCTAGAGACACAAAAGGGAGGGATGGATCAAGGGAGGGAGAGATAGATGAAGGCAGAGAGAAAGGTCTCTCATGTCCATCTGGGCGTATATCACCCCCCTGGGAATCCATTTAATGATAAAATACGTTATTACATGGTGGGGGAGAGAGGCAGCGTGGAAGGAACGAAAGTAATAAAGATGGAAACATCACATCTCTCATGGAGTCTCACTGCCAATGGATGACAGGGAGAAAGTTATTAAGAATGAGACAAGGGACTGAAACTAAATAAAACTGGATTGATGGGAGAGAGAAAACGTTGAGATAGAACACAATAAAAAGTGAATTAATAAAGTTTAAAAAATTGTCTGTGAGACCTATAAGTAAGTGCATCCATTTCACACACACTGCATCACTATGCATACTCATTGTCTAGAATACACTTAGCACTGTTGTGTAATAGGACAGGCTTTCTACGTTCCCTGCTGCATGCTGTGAGAAGAAAACAAGATGATCAGCTTCGAATCAATTAATGCAAGTACCAATGCATGATCAGAGACATTATCTTATACTGATGAGCAAGGTGCCAACATCATTGTGTCACACTCTCTATTTAAGGATACGTTTAAGCTTTTAGAGCCTAACATACTGTCCCTGACTAGAGAATTGGAAGACTTAAATTTTTTTAGCATTCCATAACTCTGTCTGAATATTGGAAAGCCAAACGCATCCCGCGCGGTTTACGCATGAACAAAATCCCGTCATTGGTCTGGATGATAAATCCTTCATGCACAAATGGGAACAAATTCTGAACAAATGCTCCCTTGACCTAATACTCTTGATAGTTGAGAAGACCAAGTCCGAACAAGACAAATTAAAAATTGATGTGAAACGGGTAGAAGATGAAATGAAGAGCAAAGTTAATGTTGAAGCTACAGAGAAAATCTCTTCCATGCTATCCGGATTTGTGAAGGATTTACAGACAGGGCATGAAGTTAACTTTTTTGCCTCATAAAAGGTGAAAACAGGAATTACTGTGTCTCTATAATCCTATCCTGTCCTATTCATGGTAGCCTACTCGTGGACATTGCGTCGTCATCATGTGCTGTAGTAGGGGGGCCCGCCTTGATAATCCTGCATAGGGGCCCGGTGTTGGCTCGTTACGCCACTGCATATAAGAGATGAGATCAGGAGTAGCCTACACGCACCACAACAACAAAAAAATACTGGTGAATGCACACCATAACACATGAGTTGTTGCAAAAAAGTTGCAATTTCTTTTGTATAGTTCTTAAAAATAAAAAAATAAATAAAAAGGAAACTTGTTTTGGGTAGAATAATAATTATTACTATTAATTAATTACTCTGGGCTGAGATTTTCTAGGAACCTTACCAAAAAGGCTCAGGATGCTGCAAATGTTGGTATAATATGGCAACGGCTGGTGGATTTAAGACACAAAATAATAATTTATTGAATGAATCAAATATGAACATATCTGTCATTGTCAGTGGCTTGTTGATCTTTACATTGTTAGTTAATTTCCTATCCTGGCCTGGGACACACATTCATACGGTTTAATAAAGTACTTATTGGACTTTAGCTTGTCATTGCACTTACAATAACGAGCGTAGCTGTCCTTAATTTAGGTCAAACTGTACATCTCATTGCGTTTTTTCCTGCATCCACCGTGTGTGATTGTGTGTGTGCGCGGAAACGGAGCAACAGTCCTGCCCGCTGCAGACAGCCGACAGATTGAAACAGCAGCCGCTGACTTTAGAGTGAAAAAACGTTAGAGCGTGCATTGATGTTACAATGTATACATGTTGGCAGGACGGTCTGAAATGTTTTGCATGGTCTTTCGCTGTACGTTTGGTTGGTAAATGTGAGATGTTCGAGTCACACACGTCTCACCTCCATAACAGAAACAAGGAAATTAATTTTACCCGTTCTCACTCAAGCTTGGTCAGTGGCTGCACGTGGGACTGCTGGGATTGTGTGAGTAATGAAAATGCGATAGGGGGGCCCGGCTGTCTATCAATGTCTTCCAGTGATGCGGGCCACTGACTGGACCAGGCCCGTAAGCAACCGCGTACCCTGCTTACCGATAGTTACGCATCTGAATCACTCAATTCTCATTGGCTACCTGCCAATGTGGCAGGTAGATTGACAGTGTTACCCGCCAATTGCAAAATTCACCCGCATTTGGCGGGTGGACGGGTGTTAATTCCATGCCCTGTTTACAGACCTACAAGATAAGAAAATATGAACGAGATACTAAAGACTATGCAGACGGGACAGTGTATGAGACAGTGGGACAGTGATTCCAGTAATAGCGAAAGCCCCAGAGAAGTGACTCCCTTTAAGAAGAAATCCAGGTTTTTGCCTTCTTCTAATTTAAATGCCACCATCGTTACTTTTAGCCAGTTAGTTGAGCCAGACATGGCCAAATTAAGTGCGCTTTGTCCCTCTAAAAATAAAAATAAAAACATGACAAAAAGCGAACCGGATACGCTTCGCTATTTGGAATCAAGACAGGACATTATTATTTGCCCTGCTGACAAGGGGGGCGCTGTTGTTGTTATGGGTTTAAAGAACTATGATTGTGGAATATTGAAATTGTTCAATGATGAAAAACACTATCAGTCTCTCCTGTGTAATTCTACCTCCAGCACAAAAAATATGATTGATGAATTTATTGATACATCTCACAAAAAAGGCTGGATAACTGATAAAGAAAAGGCTTTTCTACTGAGTGACCATCCCCGATGTCCAGTATTCTATGGTCTACCCAAAATTCATAAACGACTTGATGACCCTCCTTTGCGCCCTATTGTATCTGGCATAGGGAGCCTCACTGAGCCTCTCTCACAATTTGTTGATTTCTTTTTAAGAAAACATGTTCACAGCTTACCATCATACCTTGGGGATACAACTGATGTTTTGAATTTGATTAATGATTGGAATTGTGAAAGCAATGATATTATTGTGTCTTTGGATGTGCTAAGTCTTTATACATGCATACCCCACCAAATAGGCCTACAAGTCCCACTGATGTTCTGCCTCCATCAGAATTTCTTGTAAATCTAGTTGAGATCATTCTATCTAATAATCTCTTTAAATATTCTGGCAAATTTTATTTACAACTTCAAGGGACTGCTATGAGGAGTGCATTTGCACCCTCTTATGCCTGTTTGGTGATGGGTTTATGGGAAGAAAAATATATACACAATATTGAAAATAACCCCTTTCATTCCAAAATATCACTGTGGCGCAGATATATAGATGATGTTCTTTTAATATGGAAGGGTACACTTAATGAGCTAAATCATTTTTTGACTTATGTAAATTCTTCCACAAATTATTTGTCCTTTACTATAGAATGTAATAATCAGTCCATTGATTTCTTAGATCTTACTATTTCTAAGGACGTAAATAATATTTTACAATCCACCATCTATCGCAAACCCCTTAGTAGGAATAACCTGTTAAGAGCCGACAGCAATCACTCGTCGCATCTAGTCCGCAACATACCAGTGGGCCAGTTTTTGCGAGTCAGAAGAAATTGTAGCAGCACAACTGATTTTATGTCAAAAGTTTAGTTTAGTACAGATCGCGCCTTACTGTTGAAGAAAAAACTTAAGTCACACACAACACCTAGAGTATTTTTTTCGACCGGCTACACTCCAGAAGCAGGAAGAATGAAAAATGTTATTCGCAAGCATTGGCATGTTCTGAAGAGTGACCCGACACTCAAAGACATATGCGCCGATCCGCCTAGGTTTATATTTAGGCGTGCTGGCAACATTTGTGACCGATTGGTCCATTCAGATATGTCTAATCCACCTCTGACCACTTGGCTCCCCAACCCTTGGGTTTCAATAAATGTGGTAACTGTGCGCAATGCTCTAACTCGACCAATGCGAAGGTCACATCGCATCACATTTTCACATCCTAGCACTGGCAAGAAATACTCTATCTCTTCATTTATTAATTGTAACAGTACACATGTAGTATACCTTCTAAAGTGTCCCTGTGGACTGGCTTATATAGGCCAAACAAAACGTCAACTCAAACTAAGAATATCTGAACATAAGACAGCTATTTGTACCCAGAATTTAACATATGCCATGGCGAGGCATTATAAGCAGGCAAATCATGGCTCCCCTGCATCACTGAGGTTTTGGGGAATCGAGAAAATCATACCCCCATCCAGGGGTGGTAATATCATTAATGCAGGGAAGCATTCTGGATACATACACTCTGCACTTTAGAACCTCTAGGTTTAAGTGAAGAATTTAATTTAACTTGCTTTCTCTAAAGTCAAAATATGTTAAAGTATAGTATTTAAGGTGAATATACTTTTATTTCCATTGTATTGTGAACATTTTATATTTGTTACGTAACATTGTTTTTTAATCACTTTTGAACTGTGTGTGGGCATTTGCCCTTTAATGACTGATTGAGTGTAACACCATGGTTGAGATGGGTGTATCTTCAGGCAGCTAACACGCCCCCCTTACGCACCTGTTGATGATTCTTATTAAGGGCTTCATTGCCCATTCTCTCCAAGGACTCTGATGAAGCTGTAACTCTACATCGAAACGTTAGTCACTGTTTTGCACCTTAAGTAATAAAACTATCAAGTAAGAAGACATTTGTGTTGCACCGGCTATTTTTTGTTACTTTATACCGTTTTTGTACTGACTTGGTTGAACCGGATTGTTGTGGTCTGCAGAAACGCAGAGAACTTTCCTTTTTACACTATTGTGTGCTGCATAAAACTGAATAAACTGCAAAACAGTAAATCACAATGTTCTTTTGCAGAAGATTTATTTTTAAAGAGTCAGAAAACATATTTTCTCTTTGTTTTATGTGCCAAGATTTTGAGAGATCAAATTTGTGCCAAAACCACAATTTGTCGTAGCACCAAACAGCAGACAGACACAGTTAGAGGCTAGCTGCTGAACATAGTGGAGCATTTAGCAGCTAAACAGCCAGATATTTCCCTCAGGAGTTGATAGAGACCAGAGTGAATATCGAGTTCCATTTATCAGGTGGACACAAGCCAACGACACCAAAGGAATGATAATGTTGCTTCATAACTGCCGAATATATAAATACTATAAGCATCTGCAGCTGCAGCTGCAGTAACCAAAAAAAGTACATGATTGCAGGTTTAAAGTGCTGCAGCAGAAACAAGGCCTGGTATTGGAGAACTGTGAATACAAATAGCATATCAGTGTGCCTAGCTGAGACTATAAATTTAGCTACAGTTAAATTTAGCTTTAGCGCAATTTAGCTTTTTCTCTCTGTTTTTTTTCACCTTTTTCTACCACCTACATAAACACACACACACACACACACACACACACACACACACACACACACACACACACACACACACACACACACACACACACACACACACACACACACACACACACCTGTTTACGTAAGTGCGATAGAGCGGGATGTCATCATCCAACTGGTTGCTGTAGGGTGATGTCACACTACCCACTTACTAACATTTCAGTGGTAACAGAAAATGTTGTTATGGTGTGAATGAAAGTTTCTCATTTTGGAACAATGTCGATGTGATTTACTCTGAAACACTGAGGAGACAGGAGGACTCTTTCCAGACTGAATGCAAAAAATATTCTAAAAATATTAAAAGTTAAATGTTAAAATGTTCTTAAAACTACATTATGTTGTTATTGACCTTTCAGGGTCATGGTTGATAGGAGGAAAATGATTTTGCACAAACAAGGTTGAGACATTTATAAATGATAATTAATAAAGAAATCATAAGTGTTATTATCTAATCTTGGAGTGTCTCAGGATTTTCTGTTTGGTTGATATAGAGTTCAATAGTGTTCAATATGGCAAAATAAAGAACATGGCAGAGTCACATGATAGCCATGATGCTTTTATTCAGCATTCTATAATGCTTTGTTTCTCTTACCATGGACACTTACTAAAGAAAAACACAAAAGAAAATAAAAAAAATCTGGAAATTTGCTTTTTGTCTTTTCTTTAAACCAATATTATGTAATGGATTATTTTGGTCACATTGGGATAGCACAATAAACTTTAAACACAACACAACAGCTGATACGGTGCACATAGCGTTCATTTGAAATCATATTTCTGGACACATTGAAGCCTGTTTCTCTCTGCCAATTCTTAATAAAAATATCAGGCTCTTTAGCCGCTAAATGCTTCAGTATGTTCACCAGCTAGTGGCTTACTGTGTCTGTCTGCTATTTGATGCTAGGCACGTAGCATAAAGTCAGTTTTAGAGTTTTTTTGCTAAAAACATTAGCTTGCTGTGGCCAAACAATGCCATACTGTTTCGAAAAGCGTAATGAGCTATTTCCACGGTGGATACCGTTGCTCTCCTAAAAACACTGTGATCCATAGCAGTATTTAATCGGCAATTTAATTCAGCACATTACCTTATATTCATCAATATCTACAAAGAACATGTCATGTTTTCCCATGTTAGTGTATGTGACTGCTTGCTAACTGAGCAAAAACCAAGAAGAGTGTTAAAACTGGGCCTTAAATTACAAGATGTTGTAATTCTATAACATTTATTATACAACAAACATGAGTATTTCTTTATTTCTTCCTCTCATTTTTCTTCTACAGTACCAGTCTGACTTTTATAAAAGATTGTTGTGCACAGGACAACTCTAAACCACTAGAGGGAGGATGCGGTCTGCATTCAGAACTGTCACTGGGATACATAATGTTTTATTGAAGTGCAGTTTCTTAAATGCTGTTGAACCCATTTTCTATTCTATTTCATCTCTAATTACTAATGCAATGCCAGACTGACTCTCTGTCTTTCTCACCTTTCTCTCCCACACACGCACGCACACACGCGCACGCACACACACACACACACACACACACACACACACACACACACACACACACACACACACACACACACACACACACATGGACTGAGAGCACATCCAGTCATCCACTCATCAGCCACAAAGAAAGAGTGAGTCAGAGCACATTGGTAATTTAATTGCAAAGGCTTTTGACCATAAACATTCTCAACATGCTTCAGAAGTGCCTGTTTGGTTTCTTTAGCTATTTTTTAAAAGGTATTCAAAATCAAATCAATGTTCTTTTCAAAGAAGAAAGGACATCAGAGTTGTAGGTTTTATATAAAAATGAAGTTCCTAATCCCTTCAGGTTAACCAGTTTGGGGCTGACATTGTTAGCTGTTGCTTATTCCCATCTGTGATTTACAGTAAGCTGTGACGACAGAAGTCTATGATGATAGAAGTCGTGACCTTAGTGAAGCTGAGGGGTTCACAAACCCTCCAATATATTTCCTTCTACATAAAGTGAGGAGAATTCAAATTTCAAAAACTGGGGCCAGGAAGTATTTCTCCAGCAGTATTTATTTAATATTATTTGTTATAGTGGCCTTGTAAAATAGTAAACAGAAATGTTGCCATTTTATGTATTGTACCAGTTAGCATGAAGCTAATTTTGGTAGTACTGGTTGTTCTCTGGGTCCCTGGACATATAATGAAGCTAAAAAGTGTAAACTGCTTTTTGCACTATACATGATTGGTATTACAGTAGTAGGTGACAACATACACACAATACACAGAGGGCAGTAGTTGTGTGGCAGGGGGTCAATATAGGGGCTAACAGCACATTTTGCCCATCATTGGAATGAATTACATATTATATAAGATATTAATGAAACAAAGTCTCAATATACAAATAGCATAATAAACAATCCCATTTTTTAAGCTTTGAAGAGCAATGTATCCCACGAGGTTTCTTGAAAAAAAGTGTTTTTAAACCTCTAAAGTTCTAACAGTACATTAGCTGTGGGAACGTTAACTCTGAGAGTGAGAAATGTCAAACCTGTAGTGATGAGGAAGGGTGTCAGGAAGGACACTCCCTTTGGTCACAATATGGGAGGTTTCTATGTAAATAACACGGTCTGACTGCACGGCTGTTCAACCCCTAATATCTCACTCTGTGTTACCAAATCATCTGGCAGAAGTTCCATTCAACACAGAGTCCAGCAATTAAGTTTTACAGTAATATATTTTAATGACTCTGTGCCTTCAAGCTACACAATATCAATATCAAGATTTGAACCATTGATTGGAAACATGATCTCATTGTTATTTTGTACTGTATCAGACTGCAGGTATATCATGTGTTGTGGGTGTATCGTAATTTCAGTATACTTTGCTTTATCTTTGCCCATTCAGGAAGCTTTTGCATAGAGTTATCAGTAAGTGTACTGTGTGAGTATGAACTGTGAGTGGCCACCTGGTTCACCACGGGTTACACAGTGCAGGAAGTGGCCTCATTTGCTGATTGTGGGCAGGCCACAGATGTTGAGGCTGGTTGTGATGATTCAAGAGTCAAAATGCTACTGCATCTGCAGAACAGCTCACAGAGTGTGAGTGTGTTTGTGAAACAGAGGGTCAGTTGGTAGATTGTGGTCCCTCCCTCTCACCTTGCTCCTCCTCCTGCTGAGATGTTTGCATATACCTCAGTGTACCTGTATGTGTTAGACTGTGTCTGTTTAGCAGCCTGTGAAAGCAGAAGAACAAGCAGTGTTTCAGGAAAGTAGTTGGCTGGTCAAGTGGCAAAGTGGAAAACGACAGCTCTGCGGAGGCAAAGTGGTGAGGAACAAGAGAACAAGACAAAAGAGGAAAAACAAAGAGGGTAAATAGAGAAGAGAGAAAGAGAAAGGGAGGGAGGGAGTAAGTAGAGAGATAGGGTCAGAGAGAGAGACACAAAGTGCAAGTATACACAGTACTGAGAAAGAGACTGTCAGCAGAGCATACACTTCCCAGAGGAGAGAGCCTCAGAGCGAGAGAGACTGCTGAGAAGTTCAGTCTGACAAAATGCTGAGGAGGAGGAGAAGCGTGTCATTTGGTGGATTTGGATGGTAGGTTGCCTTTTCATTGGATGCTAATGTGTATGTGTGTCTGCATTATGTATGCATGATTGTGCACATTATGATTATGGGTGCTTAGTGAGTGTATAATGATGCACGTTATGCTGCTGAAATGTGTATGTGCTGGTTGTTATGGGCGTGTTGTGCAGAAATGTAAACTTTTTTCTAAAAAGGAAGGATGGGTGGAGGGCTGAGGCTGCTCCTCTGTGTCACACCTCTGACACTTTGTCCTTTGTGTATGTGTGTGTGTGTGTGTGTGTGTGTGTGTGTGTGTGTGTGTGTGTGTGTGTGTGTACAGTTTTACTATGGTTTCACTATGTGCTGTCTCCATTTAGGGAGGGAGGAGGGATTACAATCAACAGGTTGCTTTGTCTGTGTCTGTGACTGTTGTTGCTGCTGTCCTGCTATGGGACTGTAGGCAGAGCTCTCACCAGTCATGTTGTGCTGCTGTATCTGGTGAAAAGAATTCCAATGTTGCAGTGCTGAAGTTGATGCTAGGGCACTCATTTAACCTTGAATGTGCTGACACACTCAAATGGTGTGTTTCTGTGCTGGCTCCTCTGCTGGTTGTTGTTCTGACACTGAAGCTCTGCTTCAGAGCGCTTAACTTTCCCAGCTGGGCGCAGGCAGCACGTCCTGCAGACAAGCTGAAATAACCCGAAACAGACAAAGCTGTGGAGCAGCACTTTACATGTAGAAGGGTTAATTACTCATAAAAAACCCCCAAAAGAATCAGATATTTTTCAGAAGTACTCGCTCTGTGAAAACAGCTGTATAATGTCTTAAGTGGCTCTGAAGGTGATTTTACCAGAAGAAACAAAATAACACTGAGTTGCATAGTGGGAATTGTAAAATCTGGTGTTTTTGTGGGTTTTACCCATACTAGGGACTAAAAATTTAATCTTGGCCTCTGCTGCTTTGATTTTGAACATTCTTTGTTAAATCTGGCTCTTGGTAGTCCACCAATGTAATGGAAGTGAAATTCTAAATTGCTGGACAGATCTACACCAGCTCTGGTTAGCAACACATTTGAATGTTGTGTTAATGGAGACACAAACATTCATCATGTGAAGTGTATATCGAAAAAAAATCATAATATAGTATATAAAAAAAAAGTCATAGTATAGTATGTTGAAAAAAGCCGTTCAAACTTCAAAGTGTAGTATGTCAAAAAAAAGGGATGAAGTCATAGTATAGTATGTCGAAAAAAGCCATTAAAAAGTCAAAGTGTAGTATGCCGAAAAAATACATAGTATAGTAAGTGGAAAAAAATGTCATGAAACAGATAAGCCTGGACTGGGTATTGAATGGGTCAAACTTTTCAGTGAGTACTTGCTGGTTGGCCATTGGCAGCATTGCTAACCACTGAGCCATTGTGCCACAAAACAATTAACCTTGAAAATAGTAATAACATAGTATGTTGAAAAAAGCCATAAATAGTCATAGTATAGCATACCGAAAAAAGTCATAGTATAGCATGTTGAAAAAAAGTCATAGTACATACAGCATGTTGAAAATTTAGAAAAAAAGCCATAGTATAGTATGTCGAAAAAAGTCATAGCATGTCGAAAAAAAGTAATAGCATAGCATCTGGAAAAAAAGTCATAGTACAGCATGTCAAAAAATTAAAAAAAAAGTCAAAGTATAGCATGTTGAAAACTGAAAAAAATTCATAGTATAGCATGTCAAAAAAAGTGACAAAAAAGTCATAGTATAGTATATTGAGAAAAATAAGTCATAGTGTAGCATTTAGAAAAAAGTGATAAAAAGTTGTATTATGTATGTCGAAAAGAGTGATAACAAAGTCATATAATTGTATGTTGAAAAAAGCCATTACAATTTTAAACTGAAGTATGTCGAAAAACAGACTAGCCTGGACTGGGTCTCAAACCTGCGTCAGGTTCTACAGGTTCTACAGTAACCACTTAATGTTTGCTTATTGGTAGCATTGCTAACAACTGAGCCATTGTGCCACTAAATACTCAACCTCAAAAACAGTAATAACGAAATCGAAAAAAGCCATTAAATAGTCATAGTCAAACTATAGCAAGTCGAAAAAAAGTCATAGTATAGTATGTTGAAAAAGTCATACTATAGCATGTTGAAAAAATGTCATAGTACAGCATGTCGAAAATTTAGAAAAAAAGCCATAGTTAGTATTTCAAAAATTTTGAAAAAAAAATCATAGACTTGTATGTCGAAAAAAGCCATTAAAATTTTAAACTGTAGTATGTTGAAAAAGGTCATGAAACAGACCAGCCTGGACATCAAACCTGGGTCAGGTTCTACAGTGACTACTTGATGTTTGTCAATTGGTAGCATTGCTAACCACGAAACCATTGTGCCTCCAAAACTATATGTAGAAAAAAGTGATAACAAAAATCAAAGTGTAGTATGTCGAAAAAAAGGTCATAGTATAGTATGTCAAAAAAGTCATAATATAGCATGTCGAAAAAAGTGACAACAAAGTCAAAGTACAGTATATAAAAAAGGTCATAGTGTAGTATTTGAAAAAAGTGACAACAAAGTCATTATATTATGTCGAAAAAAGTGATGAAGTCATAGTATAGTATGTTGAAAAAACTTTCATGAAACAGGTGAGCCTAGACTGGGTATTGAACCTGGGTCAATCTCTGTAGTGACTACTTGCTGGTTGTTTGTTAGCAGCATTGCTAATCACTGAGCCATTGTGCCACAAAATAATTGACCTTGAAAACAGTAATAACATAGTATGTTGAAAAAAGCCATAAATAGTCATAGTATAGCATGTCGAAAAAAGTCATATTATAGCATGTCGAAAAAACGTTGTAGCATAGCATCTCGAGAAAAAGTCATAGTACAGCATGTCGAAAATTTAGAAAAAAAAGCCATAGTTAGTATTTCAAAAATGTTGAAAAAAAATCATAGTCTAGCATTTAGAAAAAAGTGATAAAAAGTTGTATTATGTATGTCAAAAAGAGTGATAACAAAGTCATAGAATTGTATGTCGAAAAAAGCCATTAAAATTTTAAACTGTAGTATGTTGAAAAAGGTCATAAAACCAGCCTGGACTGGGTATCAAACCTGGGTCAGGTTTGTCAATTGGTAGCATTGCTAACCACAAAACCATTGTGTCTCCAAACCTATATGCAGAAAAAAGTGATAACAAAAATCAAAGTGTAGTATGTCGAAAAAAAGGTCATAGTATAGTATGTCAAAAAAGTCATAATATAGCATGTCGAAAAAAGTGACAAAAAAGTCATAGTACAGTATATAAAAAAAGGTCATAGTGTAGTATTTGAAAAAAGTGATAACAAAGTCATAGTGTAGCATGTCAAAAAATGCCATTAAAAAGTCAAGTGTAGAATGCCGAAAAAAGACATAGTATAGTATGTTGAAAAAAATTTCATGGAACAGGTGAGCCTAGACTGGGTATTGAACCTGGGACAATTTCTCTGCAGTGACTACTTGCTGGTTGTCTGGTAGCAGCATTGCTAATCACTGAGCCAATGTGCCACGAAATAGTTGATCTTGAAAACAGTAATAACGTAGTATGTTGAAAAAAGCCATAAATAGTCATAGTATAGCATGCCGAAAAAGTCATAGTATAGCATGTCGAAAAAAAGTCTTAGTATTACATGTCAAAAAAGTCATACTATAGCATGTCGAAAAAGTCATAGCATAGCATCTCGAAAAAAAGTCATAGTACAGCATGTTGAAAATTTAGAAAAAAAAGCCATAGTATAGCATGTTGAAACTGAAAAATAGTCATAGTATAGCATGTCGAAAAAAGTGACAAAAAAGTCATTGTATATCGAAAAAAGTGCATTTAGAAAAAAGTGATTATATGTTGTATTATGTATGTCGAAAAGAGGATAACAAAGTCATAGAATATTATTGAGCCTGGGTCAGGTTCTACAGTAACGACTTGATGTTTGCCTATTGGTAGCATTGCTAACCACTGAGCCATTGTGCCACGAAATAATTGTCCTCGAAAACAGTAATAACATAATATGTCGAAAAAAGCCATTAAATAGTCATAGTATAGCATGCCAACAAAACGCATAGTATAGCAAGTCGAAAAAAAGTCATAGTATAGTATGTCGAAAAAGTCATACTATAGCATGTTGAAAAAATGTCATAGTACAGCATGTCGAAAATTTAGAAAAAAAAGCCATAGTTAGTATTTCAAAAATTTTGAAAAAGAAATCATAGACTTGTATGTCGAAAAAAGCCATTACAATTTTAAACTGTAGTATGTTGAAAAAGGTCATAAAACAGACCAGCCTGGACATCGAACCTGGGTCAGGTTCTACAGTGACTACTTGATGTTTGTCAATTGGTAGCATTGCTAACCACGAAACCATTGTGCCTCCAAAACTATATGTAGAAAAAAGTGATAAAAAAAATCAAAGTGTAGTATGTCGAAAAAAAGGTCATAGTATAGTATGTCAAAAAAGTCATAATATAGCTTGTCGAAAAAAGTGACAACAAAGTCAAAGTACAGTATATAAAAAAAGGTCATAGTGTAGTATTTGAAAAAAGTGATAAAAAAGTCATTATATTATGTCGAAAAAAGTGATGAAGTCATAGTATGTCGAAAAAGAATTCATGAAACAGGTGAGCCTAGACACAGTGACTACTTGATGTTTGTCAATTGGTAGCATTGCTAACCACGAAACCATTGTGCCTCCAAAACTATATGTAGAAAAAAGTGATTAAAAAAAATCAAACTATATCATGTCGAAAATTTAGAAAAAAAGCCACAGTATAGTATGTCAAAAATGTTGCCTATTGGTAGCATTGATAACCACTAAGCCATTGTGTCTCCGAAGACTACATGTTGAAAACAGTGATAAAAAAAATCAAAGTGTAGTATGCCGAAAAAAGGTTATTGTATAGTATATTGAAAAAGAAGTCATAGTGTAGCATTTAGAAAAAAGTGATAAAAAGTTGTATTATGTATCTCGAAAAGAGTGATAACTAAGTCAGAGAATAGTATGTCGTTAAAAAACATCATAAAACAGGCCAGCACGGACTGGATATCAAACCTGGGTCAGACTTTGCAGTGGCTACTTTCTGGTGGCCTGTTGGCAGCATTGCTAACCACTGAGCCATTGTGCCACCTAAAAATGTATGTTGAAAACAGCAATACTATAGTATTAAAAAAGCCATCAAAAAGTCAAAGTGTAGTATGTCAAAAAAGTCATAATATAGCATGTCGAAAAAAGTGACAAAAAAGTCATAGTACAATATGTAAAAAAGGTCATAGTATAGTATTTGAAAAAAGTGAAAACAAAGTCATATTATATTATGTTGAAAAAAGTGATGAAGTCATAGTATAGTATGTCGAAAAATGCCATTACCCATCACTTTCACATACTCCTACTCCTCTTCACATGTCCTTCCCTCACATGGAACACATCTTTCCCAAAGCAGTTTAGTGTAAATCATGGGAACCCACTTCCTTCCCGTGCTTATGAACACACATGCATGCACGCACACACAGAAACACACACACCCACACACACATGTTAATGTTAATGTTCCAATAAGGTTCTTTTTACAATAAATGTTCTATTAAAAACACTTTTTGTCATTTTTATTGGTATTTATGTTAAAATAAGAGCAGTTAAAACTGCCCAGTCAAATTTGACGGTGAACTGTAAATTAAGGGGGGTAGCAGCAAACAGTGTTAACAGCTTAAAGGCTAAATATAATATGAAAAGCAGATTAAGCAGGATTTTTCCTGCTGTGTATCAATTCTGCAGGGAAGCTAATCTAAATTTAACTGAAAGTAAATATGGGGCAAGTCTAGTGGATTACTGTCAAGAATGTGTAGGCTTTTAATATATAACAATATGCAGCAAAGACAGACAAGCAGTTGTTAGGGGACCATATGCATCTCTCTTTCTCAATCAATAATCTTAAACAAGTATGCTGTTACAGCTGGTTTTGAGGATGAATCATTGTGCTCCCATCCTTTATTGTCATTTCTAAAGAAGGACTGTCAAAATATATTTATTGAAATTGTACAGATTTATTCTTCCGAAAAGAAGAGCATTCTTCATTTTGGATACATAATGAGCTTTTTATGAAGCAGCGCACAGGCAAAATGTGGCCACACTACTTTAAAGTGTCACTACAATTTTCAGCGTGGTGATTGTTTAATTGAACAATTTCACAATGTAAGGTGCAATGTATTTTGTAGCCTCTGGGGACAATGTATGGCTCTTTGGGTAAATTTATTTGACTTGTCTTCTGAAGCTTAAAATTATCAGCCCCTACAGTACATGTTTCGTTTTGGACATGAACACACATATGGATGCATGAATGACTAGTTCAGAGACAATGCATTACTAAATGAAGGGCTGACTTTGACTAGGTGTGAATGTAGTAAGTTAGCTTATTTTATGAATATGAAGCAGCAAGAGTGTAATTTCCAAATGACCCATTTCATTTTTTTTTTTTTAAATCCTATGTGTTTTGATTTTTGGGACAGTGTTTCTTGAGGAAAAAGTACTTCCTATTTACTAAAATCTTGAACTCAGTATTACAACATTACTAAATGTATTATATAGTGTTAATGTGACAGCCCTCAGCTTCAAAATGAGGAAGGGTAGTTTAGGGTAGGTCAGATTTGACAAATTATTTTTCTTTAACATGACCAATGTACGGTTTAATAGCTGAGGTTAGCTGCCCTGTGTTGTGCCACCACTTACTTTGTTGATGTTTGATTCATTGGACAGCTGCCATTGTTCACTCTAACTTTGGTTGTCTGTGTTCTGATGTTCAACAGATAATTATGAGTTTCCTTTACAATTTGTAGCTATAAAAAGAAGCAGCAGTGGAGGTTTTGACAGATGGGGATTGTGATATATGACTGGGTTGTTGAAGTGAAAATTATCATTGGAGGTATACAGTATATGGTCAAATTAATTCTGGATTGGAGCAGAGAGCCAATGTGAATATCATTTGCTGAGTTGTGTACCTGCGTCATGTGACGTTCTTTAAGGATATTATGTTTGAGGAGCTTCTCTTTGTTGAAACAAACCACCGGCAAGCCATGCTAATAGAGGTTGCCATAGTGATGGGAGGTGAAGGGCTTCTGTGTGTGTGTTTGTGTGTGTGTGTCTATAATAACTCTGTCTGTATCCACACCCTTAACCCCACTTTGTATGTGTCTCACTCACGTTTAAGTCAATTACACTGATATTTACTCTCGGAACAAACATGTTGAAACCTTTTTTGTTTCCCCATGTACTGTCTTCATCTCTCCAGCTGCTGCCTTTGCCATGGCTCAGGCTGTTTATACTTGCAGGAATGGCACCACCTGTTGAAACTCTACACTTTACTGGTGACTTTGTTTTGGGGGTTTTCTTTAAGAATTGATTCAATTTGAAGACATGTACTGTAGCCTTAAGTTAAAAATGCTTCCATTACCCTGGATGTTGGTCAGTTTGGTCAATCATCACAAGACTTACTTGTGCGTGTACCATGTAAGACAGCCCTTTCTGTCTATAACTGAGTCCTAAAAACAAAATTAAAAAAGGCCAGCAGTGATGATGTCCACCTGTTTCCAGAATTTAAAAAAGGATGAGTAAGGCATGTCACTTAAATCAAGGAAAAGACTTAATTTTATAAAATACCAGATACAATGATGTGCTTTTGAAACAAGTGCAAATTGAAAGGCTGACTTTGAGCATGCAGGCCACAATTTTGTCCCCATAATGCATTCACACGCGCGTGCGCACAGACACTCACACCCACACACACAGTCAAATGTAATATTCCTTTCATCTCGAAGATGTTGGATAAATAAAGCTTACACATGATAGACTGGTCTGTTTTGATGATTTAAGCATAAGGTGGGTGGTTTATCTTCTCAACTGCTTAGTAATAAATCCTGTGAGAGCACAAACTGCAGCTCGATTACAATATTAAAGAGTCTAACATTTGTCTTCCAGCAAGATCAAATACCATTGAGACCATTGAGGTGTCACTGTGGCAGAGCAGCAAACTAAATGTAATACATCTATGGGAATGTCTGTGTTTATTGTCTTATTTAACTATATTTCTGTTGATCTTTAATAATGCATTATGCAAACTTCTGCATAAACTATTTTACTAGCTATAGCTCATTATGAACGTGTTATACTGACCTTCGGATATCTAGTTACTGTAATAGCATGATCTCTGGTAATGTGTACTGTTGTTGATGACATTCAAAAACCCTGTAACAAAATCAAATTATATTTACATAAAACATTCAGGTTGGGTGATGGTGCAGTAGATAAGTGTGTACTGTGAGTTTGTACACTGTGTTTGTTTGTGTTAGTGTGACTGTGTGTATTTGCATGAAATAGATCAGGCACCGCTCTGCACGGTTCAGTCTGCAAATGAATGGGATTAAAGAATTAATTTCATAAACATCCTCTTTCTATGTGAGGGTGCTGTAAAACAAGCAACGAACATGCACATATATACATGCATGTGCACACACACACACACACACACACACACACACACACACACTTGCAAATGAGGTGAAAACGTATTTGTATGTACAGTTCCCTCAAACATCACATGCTTCACATATCCTCTTCTATGATTAGCAGTAGATAGCAAACAAACTGAACTGTTTTTAGTATGAACACTGTGTATTGAAGCATGTATGAATCCCTTATAAACACTCGCAACCAGTCTGAGCAGCTTGTAGAGATGGAACATTGTTAAATCAAGTCAGCTGTGATGCCAGTGAGTTTACACTGAAAATATAAACACTAACTGTCCTCCAGCTCTAACTACTCTGTATGAATTAAAGATAATTTATGGAAATTAACTTAGTAGCACAAAATACAAAATGCGTTTTACACGCCTCCGAAATCTTGACAGTTTTGTTTCATGCAAGTTTGTAGTTCATACACTGATCATGCATGCTGTAACCATACTTTGAGGCCTCACATCAAAGAAGAGTTCCCCTTCCACATTAAAGTGAATGCCAATATGACAAGAGAAGCAATTACACATTAATCACCATTCTTCTAAGTGCCAGAGCACCCAGGGAAACCATGCACAATATTTATTTGCAGTGTTCATGTCCTTTTTACTGTAAAAGAAAAAAGGGCACTTACAGCCCAACATTTTATTGATGCTTTTAAGCTATTTGTATCAGAGACGTGATCAATAATATCTCTCTTTTTATGTGTGTTTGTGTCTGTTTTTCTCTCCTGCTTATTCTCCAGGATTGACAAGTCCACTTTGTCTGCACTGAAAGCCCGGTAAGTTATTCTTTAAATCCTGCTTTTGGTCACCTTCTTGCTTCTAACATAATCAACTTTTACTCAATATCTAGTTAATATTCTAATCTCAGGCAAAGCCATCATTTTTGTAAATGTGCTTGTGGAGAAATTCCTGGGAAGCACTGGTGTGTAACTGCTCACCAATCAACACTGAGACTGTGGCTTTGGTTTACCTTAAAAGCTACTTTGAACCTGGACCTAATTTCCACTTATTTTCCATTCCAGTGATTGATTATAACTAAAACCTCAAGAATAAATTCACTATAGAGCTGTTGTCATTTAACTTGAGCAGCACACAATACAATACACCCTCCAACTCACACTGCACTAAAAGCAAGTCTTTTTTAACAGGTGAAATTACTTTAATGGACTCCTGTCTTCTGCATTTTTGATGCTATCTTATTGTAATACTCTCAAATGTTTTCATTTCATTATGAGGTAACTAAATGGTGATTGAGCCTATGATGAAAGCCCTTGCATTTGCAATATTATGAACTGGGTGTCTGTGGCAACATTCCTGGGAAAAATCACAACAGACTCGCTCTGACTGACTGACTGATGTCACACAGGTGACACTGTTTGTATCTTTGGGAAGTGAGATACAAAAACACACTTGCAATAACCGCTTATCGCCAAAAAGAACAAAACAGAGATCTATGAGATTGTAACTTACTGCTTTATCACTGTTGTACCTGCCACCTCTTTCAATCTTGCCTTCATGTACTGCTATGTGAGGAATGTGATTAAAATCACATTCTGCCAAGTCCCTGGGCATTGCACTCAACTTCTTGCTCCAGTGAGTTGTAGTTAAAGACTGTTTGTATTGTGACTGCCAGGTGTGAATGTAGTAAGTTAGCTTATTTTATGAATATGAAACAGCAAGAGTGTAATTTCCAAATGACCCATTTAATTTTTTTTTTTAAATCCCATGTGTATTTATTTAATTTTTGGGACAGTGTTTCTTGAGGAAAAAGTACTTCCTATTTACTAAAATCTTGAACTCAGCAATTACAACATTACTAAATATATTATATAGTGTTAATGTGACAGCCCACAGCTTCAAAATGAGGAAGGGTAGTTTACATTATGTTAACAAAAGTCAGATTTGACCAATTATTTTTCTTTAACATGACCAATGTACGGTTTATAGCTGAGGTTAGCTGCCCTGTGTTGTGCCACCACTTACTTTGTTGATGTTTGATTCATTGGACAGCTGCCATTGTTCACTCTAACTTTGGTTGTCTGTGTTCTGATGTTCAACAGATAATTATGAGTTTCCTTTACAATTCATCCATCCATCCATCTTCGTCCGCTTATCCGGTATCGGGTCGCGGGGGTAGCAGCTCCAGCAGGGGACCCCCCACCATTAACCAGCTCCGACTGGGGGATCCCGAGGCATTCCCAGGCCAGGTTGGAGATATAATCCCTCCACCTAGTCCTGGGTCTTCCCCGAGGCCTCCTCCTAGCTGGACGTGCCTGGGACACCTCCTTAGGGAGGCGCCCAGGGGGCATCCTTACCAGATGCCCGAACCACCTCAACTGGCTCCTTTCGACGCAAAGGAGCAGCGGCTCTACTCCGAGCTCCTCACGGATAACTGAGCTTCTCACCCTATCTCTAAGGGAGACGCCAGCTACCCTCCTGAGGAAACCCATTTTGGCCGCTTGTACCCTGGATCTTGTTCTTTCGGTCATGACCCAGCCTTCATGACCATAGGTGAGGCTAGGAACAAAAAATTCCTGGGGCTTTGCCACTGCGGAGTTGTTTAACTACCTCAGCAACCTCCACCAGGGAAATTGACGACAATCCCCCATCATCCTCCAGCTCTGCCTCTACCATAGAGGGCGTATTAGTCGGATTTAGGAGTTCCTCAAAGTGCTCCTTCCACCGCCCTATTACCTCCTCAGTTGAGGTCAACAGCGTCCCATCCTTACTGTACACAGCTTGGATGGCTCCCTGCTTCCCCCTCCTGAGGTGGCGAACGGTTTTCCAGAAGCACCTTGGTGCCGACCGAAAGTCCTTCTCCATGTCTTCTCCGAACTTCTCCCACACACGCTGCTTTGCCTCTTTCACGGCAGAGGCTACAGCCCTTCGGGCCCTTCGGTACCTTGCAACTGCCTCCGGAGTCGTCTGGGATAACATATCCCGGAAAGACTCCTTCTTCAGTTGCACGGCTTCCCTGACCACCGGTGTCCACCACGGTGTTCGTGGGTTACCGCTCCTTGAGGCACCTAAGACCCTAAGACCACAGCTCCTCACCGCAGCTTCAGCAATGGAAACTTTGAACATTGTCCACTCGGGTTCAATGCCCCCAGCCTCCACAGGGATGCACGAAAAGCTCCGCCGGAGGTGTGAGTTGAAAGTCTTTCGGACAGGGGCCTCCTCCAGACGTTCCCAATTTACCCACACTACCCGTTTGGGCTTACCAGGTCTGTCCAGAGTCTTCCCCCACCCCCTGACCCAACTCACCACCAGATGGTGATCGGTTGACAGTGCCGCCCCTCTCTTCTACCGAGTGTCCAAAACATACGGCCTCAGATCAGATGAAACGATTATAAAATCGATCATTGACCTTTGGCCTAGGGTGCTCTGGTACCAAGTACACTTATGAGCATCCCTATGTTCGAACATGGTGTTCGTTATAGACAATCCATGACTAGCACAGAAGTCCAACAACAAACAACCACTCTGGTTTAGATCAGGGAGGCCGTTCCTCCCAATCACGCCTCTCCATGTGTCTCCATCACTGCCCACGTGCGCGTCCCCCAGCAGAACTATGGAGTCCCCCACTGGAGCCCCATGCAGGACTCCACTCAAGGTCTCCAAGAAGGCCGAATACTCCAAACTCTTGTTTGGTGCATATGCACTCCAACGTAGCGGCGCTCAGCCGGGGGCTTGTGAGTAGCCCCACACCCGCCCGGCGCCTCACACCCTGGGCAACTCCGGAGAAGAAAAGAGTCCAACCCCTATCAGGGAGTATGGTTCCAGAACCGAGACTGTGCGTAGAGGTAAGCCCCACCAGATCTAACCGGTAGCGCTCCACCTCCCGCACAAGTTCCGGCTCCTTCCCCCACAGAGAGGTGACATTCCACGTCCCCAGAGCCAGCGTCTGCTGCCCGGGTCTGGTCCGTCGAGGCCCCTGACCTTCACTGCCACCCGTGTAGTAGCGCACCCAACCCCAGCGGTTCCTCCCACAGGTGGTGGGCCCATGGGATGGAGAGATGTCTGCCACGTAGCTTTTTTCGGGCTGTGCCCGGCCGGGCTCCGTGGCAAACCTGGCCACCAGACGTTCGCTGACGAGCCCTCCATCTGGGCCTGGTTCCAGACGGGGGCCCCGGGCTTCCTCCGGGCAAGGTCACTCCATCTCTTCCTCGATTTCTCATACGGTTTTTGAACCATTGTTTGTCTGGCCCCTCACCTGAGACCACTTTGCCTTGGGAGACCCTACCAGGAGCACAAAGCTCCAGACAACACAGCCCTCAGGTTCATAGGGACACACAAACCTCTCCACCACGATAAGGTGATGGTTCCCGGAGAGAACCATCACCTTATCGTGATTTACAATTCGTAGCTATAAAAAGAAGCAGCAGTGGAGGTTTTGACAGATGGGGATTGTGATATATGACTGGGTTGTTGAAGTGAAAATTATCGTTGGAGGTATACAGTATATGGTCCAATTAATTCTGGATTGGAGCAGTGAGCCAATGTGAATATCATTTGCTGAGTTGTGTACCTGCGTCATGTGATGTTCTTTAAGGATATTATGTTTGAGGAGCTTCTCTTTGTTGAAACAAACCACCGGCAAGCCATGCTAATAGAGGTTGCCGTAGTGATGGGAGGTGAAGGGCTTTTGTGTGTGTGTTTGTGTGTGCGTGTCTATAATAACTCTGTCTGTACCCACACCCTTAAACCCACTTTGTATGTGTCTCACTCACGTTTAAGTCAATTACACTGATATTTACTCTCTGAACAAACATGTTGAAACCTTTTTTGTTTCCCCATGTACTGTCTTCATCTCTCCAGCTGCAGCCTTTGCCATTGCTCAGGCTGTTTATACTTGCAGGAATGGCACCACCTGTTGAAACTCTACACTTCACTGGTGACTTTGTTTTGGGGGTTTTCTTTAAGAATTGATTCAATTTGAAGACATGTACTGTAGCCTTAAGTTAAAAATGCTTCCATTACCCTGGATGTTGTTCAGTTTGGTCAATCATCACAAGACTTACTTGTGCGTGTACCATGTAAGACAGCCCTTTCTGTCTATAACTGAGTCCTAAAAACAAAATTAAAAAAGGCCAGCAGTGATGATGTCCACCTGTTTCCAGAAATTAAAAAAGGATGAGTAAGGCATGTCACTTAAATCAAGGAAAAGACTTAATTTTATAAAATGCCAGATACAATGATGTGCTTTTGAAACAAGTGCAAATTTGTTTTTACTCTTTTGATTGTCTTGGATTTCTACAGTATAAAAGGACTAACAACATATGAAGACTTAGTGTGTCAGGTGTATTTTGAGGCTGTAAAAGGTTTGCATCTCAGAACATGAAAGTCAAACCCTTTAATAGTCTAGAACATGAATATGAGACACAGGATTACACTGCTGGACTTGGGCTCCAAGACACAGTGACAAAACACTAAACAAGGCAGGTTTTAGACGTACAGAAAAAAATCTGGTTGGCCCGAATCATGTTAAATAGGACATATGTGTTATCTACAGTGTTCTCAGATGCACACACACATCCAGTGTCTCCCTCAGTCCCTGGCCAGGTGTCGTTAGACTGTCTGCTCTGGAGTGGCTCTGAATATGAATGAGTGAGTCGTGACTCTGCCCAGACACTGACTAGCTCTGACTAGTGTGCATGTGTGTGTGTGTGTGTGTGTGTGTGTGTGTGTGTGTGTGTGTGTGTGTGTGTGTGTGTGTGTGTGAGAGAGAGAGAGAGAGAGTGTTTGATCCTGGTGTTAGATGTAAGACTGCACAGACAAGCACCATAGAGGTAAGAACAAGAAGAGCAGACATGACACTCTGCAGGATGGAAATGATTAGTATGTGTTAATCTTAAACTTATAATGGCTCCCAATTAGAATCCAATGCAAAGGTGAGGACGGAAAGATAGAGAACTTAAGTTTATCATTCTTGTGCTTGATCTGCTAACAGGGGATTTCAAATTTTCTTTTTTAGAATATAATAAATACCTTTTTGAGTCACAGCAAAGCAGCATCACTGGCCAACAAAGCCTGGACATGACTCACAGCTTGTCATACTCTTCAATTTATACTAGGGCTGTCAAACGATAAAAAAATTTTAATCGTGATTAATCGCTGAATTTCTATAGTTAATCGCGATTAATTAATAAGTACATATTAACAATGGAAAGCAGTTCTTACCAGTGTATCTTGGTTGGGAATCAAATGAATGCAAAGAAAGTTACTTTATGAACTTGATTTTAAGATTTGTAATTATTTATTTACTGTGTAAACAAAAGAAAAATGTGTGAATCTGTCGTTATTGCACAATTCCTCCAAGTACCTAACTAAAAAACTAAAAATCCCTATCCTTACCAGAGTCAATATAGTGTTTAGTAACTCCTAAATAATTTTGATTACTCACTGACGTCCAGTGATCACCGGTTAATGAGACAGTGTTTGCAGCACCTTGCAGCTGTTCCAGTGTGGCTGCTTTCTCTGTGTCATACAGGCTGTGTGTGGGGCTGCTGTCTCCCTCGACGGCAATGATACGGGTCAGAACATGTCAACCGTAGTACGTCTTTAAGACCTGAGTCCTCTACGATGCTGACAGGTCTGCAGTTAGTTGCCACCAAGAGCTGTAGTAATTTTTTGGGATTTGCTTTCATCCACAGGTCGGCAAGTAGCACTCTCCAAAATACTGCTTTGCCTGAGTGGGTAGCATGCTAGCGGGTAGCATCACGTTAACTGTACTACTATGCTTAGCTCCGTAGGTGGTAGCTCAAGCTTGACGTGCTTCGGTGATATTTTAATTTGGCTTTACACAATGTGCATATGGCTTTTGACTTGTCTACCCGTCCGGGAGTTTTGGAAAATAAAAAGCTCCATTCAGGATTTCACTGCTGCTGTCTTTCTCTATCATGCCTGCAGCCTGCAGCAGCAGGATATGTTATGAGGAAGTGGCAGCTTGATGATAAGTAACGGTGCTGCAAAGGGTCAAAATAGTAGCCTGTTAGGCACGACGCAAAGACCAGTGAAGTGTAAAATAAATTAATAAATGCCGGCATGTGATTAATGCGATTAAATTACGAAAATGACGCGTTATGCTCGGCCCTTAATCGCATTGCGATTAACGCGTTAATGCTGACAGCCCTAATTTATACTTCAGGCTTACTCTGATTGTAAGCTGGTCTACTATGATGCAATTGTACGAGGAATATATAGGAGAATAAAGCCACAAAAGAAAAAAGAGAAATGTTAAAAAGGGAAGTGGAGGACCAATGGAACAAATACATTAGATGGATGGCTCACTTCAAAGTTGCAGCTGCAGGGTAGCAGGTGTGAGGGTTTTTATTTTCTCTTCTTTTCCCTTTACTGTCCTGCCTGCTCTCAGTTCACACAGTGTGCTTTTATTTCCTCCCTCAACTTTTTCCCCTCTCTTCTCTGCCATTAATCCCCCGTGTTCCTCTGCCTTTCCTCTGCTCATGGTTACTACAAAGAGATCTCTCTCCGCCTTCACCGTACATGCAGCACCTCATTAATAACTGCATAATAAAACCTGTGTGTGTGTGTGTGTGTGTGTGTGTGTGTGTGTGTGTGTGTGTGTGTGTGTGTGTGTCAGCAAACACCTGCATCTGTCTGTGGGTTTTGTCTTGAAGTGGTGGTGAGGGTAAATGAATATTACAAGTGGACAAACAGGGATAATAGAGGAGAGAGGATGAAACAGAGATAGAGAGAGAGCAAAAGGTTTCACCTGATCAGCTTCTCATTATTAGAGTGAGACGATGCCTCGCAAACTGTGGTGAGTAACGGCTGTCTGTCTTGTGTGTATTTGTACTGCCTGCATACTTGTAATTACTTGATCACAAGAATTTTCACTATACGTTTTGGAGTGAAGGCTGCAAAACATGTTATAAGACCTTTTTGAGATCTTTATTGGATTTTGATGTCACAGCGCACACTTTAATAAAATGCTATGGTTGTATTTATTACAAAATAAATTGAGTGGATACAGATAGCACTGGTTTTGCTCCAATACAATGTGATAGTATTGGGGAGAGCTATCTGTCCTGCTTTATTTGAGGTCACAGGTTTACTAATTTCACAGCTTAATTGATTATCACAATTATCTGAGAGGTGATCATATTATGTAGAGCTAGCTTTTGTAGTTATTGTGTGTTGTGAAATATGTGGACCCCAGAATGAGCAGCTACTGTTGATGTTACAGTGGCTAATGGGGATCTGGAGACACAAATGAGAGGAGAGGACTGCAGTAAAGCCAATTTGAATAGAATATAATTTAATACAGAATATAGTAGAGCAGTATATGACAGAGTGGACAAGAGCAGTATAATAAAACAGTGTATGTGTGTGTTCCTTCAGCATATTTGATGTTTCCAATCATATGGCTCTGCTCTGTGTAAGGATACATGAAATGACTCGATTGGCATCATTTGGAATAATGCATCAATCTGTTTCGATAAGAAAAGCTATTACACTAGTGTGTCACTGTTTAGTTCAAACTAGTCTTGTAAGAAGAGCTGCTAGTGTCCAGTGTGCCAAATGTGCTTATGTCTTGTACCATATGTGTTGTAAAAGGGCTTTAGGTAGTGTTCCACTGTGTAAGTGCCTTTCTCCTCTCCCTACTGTTGTTAACATGCATGCATGTGTGTGTGTGTGTGTGTGTGTGTGTGTGTGTGTGTGTGTGTGTGTGTGTGTGTGTGTGTGTGTGTGTGAGAGAGAGAGAGAGAGAGAGAGAGAGAGAGAGAGAGAGAGAGAGAGAGAGAGAGAGAGAGAGAGAGAGGCACCTGTGGCATTCTCCTCTCTGCTTTTAAGAGTAGGGCTGCAGCCAGGCCACTCCTTGCTGGATGGTGCTGATTTGTCATCTAATGTAGCATTAAATAATTATTTTTACCACCATGTTTTTTTAATCCTTTTTTTAGGACTGCATCATCTTACATTTGACTTTATTCACACATATAACAGAAAGGGTCCATCCATCCATCCATCTTCATCCGCTTATCCGGGGTCGGGTCGCGGGGGTAGCAGCTCCAGCAGGGGACCCCAAACTTCCCTTTCCCGGGCCACATTAACCAGCTCCGACTGGGGGATCCCGAGGCGTTCCCAGGCCAGGTTGGAGATATAATCCCTCCACCTAGTCCTGGGTCTCCCCCGAGGCCTCCTCCCAGCTGGACGTGCCTGGAACACCTCCCTAGGGAGGCGCCCAGGGGGCATCCTTACCAGATGCCCGAACCACCTCAACTGGCTCCTTTCGACACAAAGGAGCAGCGGCTCTACTCCGAGCTCCTCACGGATAACTGAGCTTCTCACCCTATCTCTAAGGGAGACACCAGCTACCCTCCTGAGGAAACCCATTTCGGCCGCTTGTACCCTGGATCTTGTTCTTTCGGTCATGACCCAGCCTTCATGACCATAGGTGAGGGTAGGAACAAAAACTGACCGGTAGATTGAGAGCTTTGCCTTCTGGCTCAGCTCTCTTTTCGTCACAACGGTGCGGTAAATTGAATGTAATACCGCACCTGCTGTGCCGATTCTCCGACCAATCTCCCGCTCCATTGTCCCCTCACTCGCGAACAAGACCCCAAGGTACTTGAACTCCTTCACTTGGGGTAAGGACTCATTCCCTACCTGGAGAAGGCACTCCATCGGTTTCCTGCTGAGAACCATGGCCTCCGATTTAGAGGTGCTGATCCTCATCCCAGCCGCTTCACACTCGGCTGCGAACCGATCCAGTGAGTGCTGAAGGTCACAGGCCGATGATGCCATCAGGACCACATCATCTGCAAAAAGCAGCGATGAGATCCCCAGCCCACCAAACTGCAACCCCTCTCCACCCCGACTACGCCTCGATATCCTGTCCATAAATACTACAAAACAGGATTGGTGACAAAGCGCAGCCCTGGCGGAGGCCAACTCTCACCTGAAACGAGTCCGACTTACTGCCGAGAACCCGGACACAGCTCTCGCTTTGGTCGTACAGAGATTGGATGGCCCTGAGAAGGGACCCCTCACCCCGTACTCCCGCAGCACCTCCCACAGTATCTCCCGGGGCACCCGGTCATACGCCTTCTCCAGATCCACAAAACACATGTAGACTGGTTGGGCATACTCCCAGGCTCCCTCCAGGATCCTTGCGAGAGTAAAGATCTGGTCCTTTGTTCCACGACCAGGACGGAATCCGCATTGTTCCTCTTCAACCTGAGATTCGACTATCGACCGAACCCTCCTTTCCAGCACCTTGGAGTAGACTTTACCGGGGAGGCTGAGAAGTGTGATACCCCTGTAATTGGCACACACCCTCTGGTCCCCCCTTTTTAAAAAAGGGGAACCACCACCCCGGTCTGCCACTCCTTAGGCACCGTCCCAGACTTCCACGCAATGTTGAAGAGGCGTGTCAACCAAGACAACCCCTCCACACCCAGAGCTTTAAGCATTTCTGGACGGATCTCATCAATTCCTGGGGCTTTGCCACTGTGGAGTTGTTTAACTACCTCAGCAACCTCCACCAGGGAAATTGATGCCAATCCCCCCTCATCCTCCAGCTCTGCCTCTACCATAGAGGGCGTATTAGTCGGATTTAGGAGTTCCTCAAAGTGCTCCTTCCACCGCCCTATTACCTCCTCAGTTGAGGTCAACAGCGTCCCATCCTTACTGTACACAGCTTGGATGGTTCCCCGCTTCCCCCTCCTGAGGTGGCGAACGGTTTTCCAGAAGTACCTTGGTGCACACGCTGCTTTGCCTCTTTCACGGCAGAGGCTGCAGCCCTTCGGGCCCTTCGGTACCTTGCAACTGCCTCCGGAGTCGTCTGGGATAACATATCCCGGAAAGACTCCTTCTTCAGTCGGACGGCTTCCCTGACCACCGGTGTCCACCACGGTGTTCGTGAGTTACCACCCCTTGAGGCACCTAAGACCCTAAGACCACAGCTCCTCACCGCAGCTTCAGCAATGGAAACTTTGAACATTGTCCACTCGGGTTCAATGCCCCCAGCCTCCACAGGGATGCACGAAAAGCTCCGCCGGAGGTGTGAGTTGAAAGTCTGTCGGACAGGGGCCTCCTCCAGACGTTCCCAATTTACCCGCACTACCCGTTTGGGCTTACCAGGTCTGTCCAGAGTCTTCCCCACCCCCCTGACCCAACTCACCACCAGATGGTGATCGGTTGACAGCTCCGCCCCTCTCTTCACCCGAGTGTCCAAAACATATGGCCTCAGATCAGATGAAACGATTATAAAATCGATCATTGACCTTTGGCCTAGGGTGCTCTGGTACCAAGTACACTTATGAGCATCCCTATGTTCGAACATGGTGTTCAGTTATAGACAATCCATGACTAGCACAGAAGTCCAACAACAAACAACCACTCTGGTTTAGATCAGGAGGCCGTTCCTCCCAATCACGCTCTCCATGTGTCTCCATCATTACCCACGTGCGCGTTGAAGTCCCCCAGCAGAACTATGGAGTCCCCGACTGGAGCCCCATGCAGGACTACACTCAAGGTCTCCAAGAAGGCCGAATACTTTGAACTCTTGTTTGGTGCATATGCACAAACAACAGTCAGAGTTTTCCCCCCCACAACCCGCAGGCGTAGGGAGGCGACCCCTCTCGTCCACCGGGTTAAACTCCAACGTAGCGGCGCTCAGCCGGGGGCTTGTGAGTATCCCCACACCCGCCCGGCGCCTCACACCCTGGGCAACTCCAGAGAAGAAAAGAGTCCAACCCCTATCCAGGAGTATGGTTCCAGAACCAAGACTGTGCGTAGAGGTAAGCCCCACCAGATCTAACCGGTAGCGATCCACCTCCCGCACAAGTTCCAGCTCCTTCCCCCACAGAGAGGTGACATTCCACGTCCCCAGAGCCAGCCTCTGCTGCCCGGGTCTGGTCCGTCGAGGCCCCTGACCTTCACTGCCACCCATGTGGCAGCGCACCCAACCCCAGCGGTTCCTCCCACAGGTGGTGGGCCCATGGGATGGAGGGATGTCTGCCACGTAGCTTTTTCGGGCTGTGCCCGACCGGGCTCCGTGGCAAACCCGGCCACCAGACGCTCGCTGACGAGCCCTCCATCTGGGCCTGGCTCCAGACGGGGGCCCCGGGCTTCCTCCGGGCAGGGTCACTTCATCCCTTCCTCGATTTTTCATAGGATTTTTGAACCATTCTTTGTCTGGCCCCTCACCTGAGACCACAGAAAGGGTACATAACATTAATGTCCACTTGAGTGGATTGAAAGACAGGATGAGTGACAGGAAGGAGGCTGAGATTGAACAAGAGCCCTGGAGAAAATAGCCTTTGATGAAAATATGAAATGAGTTTTCTTTTTTTCTTTTTTTAAAGAGTAGAAGAGCATGATAAGAGGAGGGGCCTTCTTCTTAAAACATCCCCTCCCCTTATCATTGTCTGTCTAGCCTACTGTTTTGGATCCATGTCAAAATGTTATCTGTCTGCCAGCATCATGGAAAAGTGCAAATGGGCTGCTGCTATATCTGGAGCGTGGCATTTACTGTATCTCCTGGTGCAACTTCTATATTGCAGGGAACGATGGTGTGTTGTGACCACCAGACAAACACAGGACTAAATGTCTGATGGTATCATATTTACTTTAGGTGATGGCTTGTTAAAGTTCAAGGCTTTGGTCTATATCCCGGGAGAAGAAGCAATGATTAGTCACAGAGAGGTTGTATGCAGCCTTAATGAGCTGTCAGTTTTATTCTGTTTTGCTTATTGGAAGCAGTTGTTGATGTAGTGTACACAGTTACAATATGTTACCTAACGTAATACAGGCCCACAGGCAATAGCATTGGAGCAGTAATAGAGGACAGACATTCAGTCAGTTTTTATCTAATACACTACTGCTCAGGGTGAATATGATGCTCAGCTGGTGTTAATTTGGGAACCAAGATTCAATGTGACCACAAACACTCACATGCACATGTAAAGCTATCTGGTGGGATTGACTCACTCCTCCTAACACATTCAGTTCACTTTTTAAAACAATACAACGTTAGGCCTTGCTTGTGAGTTTGTTTCCCTCTGCCTATGGGTGGCTCCATGACTGTGTGTGAGAAAAAGGTAGAGAAACCAAAACTACAAGGTTGAGGTAAGACTTGTAGCAGTACAATGTGGGAAGTGGTGGAACTCCACCCATCCTCAAGCGCTTAGAAGAGGATGTTGCACTTCCTCTCCTCTCACAACTTCAATCTCACTGACGTTGAGCTACAAAGTATAAGTAAATTTATGAGAGCAATTTAATACATGATTTTTGATATTTTTTGGCAACTATTTTTGAATGAAATCAAAATTGTTAAACTAGAGATTTAAGATTACAGCTGATTACAGCATAGCTATATCAGCATTCAGTGAAAAAAAAGCTCTCAAATCAACATTTCCTGGATTAATTGAGGTTAAAAATCTTCTGGTCACGGATTTACTTCTTGCACTGTCCTCTTGCACAGAAATACTGTATAACTCAGTCCAAGGGGTAGAATACTACGGTCCACACATTTTCACCTATTTCTGCTGTGACCGCAAGATGGAGCTGACGGCACGTGTTTGTGTCAAAGTGCTCAGAGGAAGAAATCAGTGCACTGCAATGAAAGTAGCTGAAGTGAGGAGAAATGACCACTAGAGTAAGCCATTTCTTTATTTTCATGTGTGCTGAATCAGTGTGGAGCCCTGACCCACCTGTTAACGTGTCTACCTGTTGAAACTGACACTGGAAACAGCTCTACATGACTGGCATTCATTGCAAAGCCAATTTACTCTCCTTTTTTATTATCTACTAGTTGAAAAAAAGAGATGACACTTCAGTGACAATTAAAAGGTATCTTTGTTTTATTGCAGAGTCATGGTTTATTTTAATTCTGCCTGTGTCTTAACCACTCAAACATTGATTCTATTACACATAAACAAGGTGGAAAAAACAGCCACAGTTCTGCACATACTGCATCCTCCATATAGATGTCACTTACACAGTACTTTAAACCCAGTAGCCTTATGTCTGTAGGTTACCACTGCAAGTCAAGTGAACCCTGTTTTTTCAGCCATATGTAGGAGCAGCCTATAGGGAGCCAGGGCTGTTACTGTGGCAACGAGAACTGATGATCACCTAAGGGATGGTCCAGTATGGTTTATTACCATGGTGATATACCCTGGTTGTCTCGCCTTGCAGCCAGACTGTATTGCCAGAGCATCAAAACATGACCAGTGGAAAGATAATCTGACTTGCAGTGCTAGTGGTTGCCCATAACAACGTGAGTGCGTGCATGAGTACGTGCGTGCGTGCGTGCGTGAGTGCGTGCGTGTGTGTGTGTGTGCGATAGGGATAGCATAACATAATCGGTAACATGACACCTAGAGTACTTTGTGTCCTGTGTTATGATCCATAACTGTTTGTAGGGGAAGTTTCATTTAATTAATCACCTTGCATTATTTTATTAAAAGGAATTAACAAGATGCATCAAGGTTTATAGACATGGTGAGAAGAGGCAGCTTTATTAAAGCATGATGGTAGGGACAGGATCTTCTGCTTAGAACAAGGTTAAATCTGATGTGACTGTTAAGGGGTGGAGGCTGCACTAATGTACTGTATTGAGGGGAAATAAGAGGAGATGATTATGACTTAATATGTTTTGACTTTTGTCATCAATTAAAAGTTAAAAGGGTTCTCATTTTTCTTGCATTTTACATTTCCTTTGCCTAAATGAGCATTCCATCATGTTTGTCTTGCCCAAAGTTACATAAGAACATGTCAATGTTTTCTTTTTGTACACAGTAAGGAGATGGAAGTTGCAACTTCCTTTGTTACATAATGTTTCTGGTACAGGATGATTTAAGTCCAAAATTAACTCATCTTTTACCTCTGTTTTGATCTCTGACAACTTCTGAGGGAAACATTTTGCACTTTAGAAGCTAAATGCTTCATGTTCACCAGCCAGTCGCTAACTGTCTGTCTGCCATTTGGTGCTGTAACCAGCTGCCTGCTGCATCTGGAAACGACACTGTGAGAGCGGTGGGTATAAACCAAATCAACAAAGTTGCGTGTTGTAAAAGCAAAACAATGAGCTGAAAGAAGCTATAAAACTGTAGAGTCAGGTGATATCTGTGGGTTGGTCACTATAAGCACCCTCTTTCACATACATGTAGTCATTTGATCCATTGTTAATATAAATACTGTTTGTTGATTGGTATCTTTAATTACTAGATGTGATCAAACATTAATGCACCACCCTTAAAGGCATACTATGCAGTTTCCGTTTTTTGTCAAACAGCTACCCCTAGAGTCGCTGTGGAGTATTTGTATTTAACGTTACTGTCGTAAATACCACTCACGCAGAGCTGTCTCTGCACTCACAGCCTGATCCCCTCCCCCCTGTAGGACTGGTCTTATTATCAACAATGGATGAATCAACAACTTTGTAAAAACTGACATACAACAAGCAAGTGCAACAACATACAACATAGAACGCAAGCAAGTTTACTTGACATGTTGATAAAATGTCGGGAGTACAGTCTTCAAGTTGGCCTTATTAAAGTCTCCTGCGATTATGTGAACACCGTCGGGGTGGGCCCGCTGCTGTTCGTTTATGGTGTTCAGCAGGAGAGAGAGAGCGACGTGTTTACATTGGCGTTGGGTGGAATATACACACTACTGTTAGCTCTCTCTGTAGAAAAAAAGACCAGCATCTTACAGACATGTACTCGAGGTCAGGGGAACAGTGTTTATCTATAATTGTCCCGTTATTACACCAGTTCTCATGCACGTACATACAGAGCCCTCCTCTGCTCTTACCGGAGTCCTCAGTCCTGTCCCAGCAGAGCAGAGTGCGGCCTGCTAGCTGCATGCTAGCATCGGGTATCCCCGGGTGAAGCCAGGTTTCAGTGATAATCAAAACACAGAAGTCACGAACATAGCGATTTCCAGCGAGTTGTAATTCCAAGTCGTCCGTTTTATGCACCAGGGATCTGGTATTGGTGAGATACAGGCTCGGTAGAGATGGCTTGTGTGCTATACTAGCCTTAGCATAACACCGGACCTGCAGTCAAGCAACAATCCACAGAGAGCCCAGTGGTCTCGCTCTGTCGTCTGGGATATTGTGCGTATAATGAAAGACACTCAAAATAGATATCTGGTGCTGGTCACTGATGTCCAAAAGGTTCTGGCGGGTGTAGCGGATGTTCGCAGAACCGATAGTAGTAAAGCAATTTGTGATTCTCGTGAGATTTTGGCAGGGCGCCATCTCCCAAACCTGCATTGCTGGTTTGGCCAGCGGCGTCCCCTCTGCTTTGCTATCGGGATGATTCGCCCTACTACGAGTTTGTTTACCATCGAAATGACTTTGAAGTTGTTATATTAAGGTACAAATCTTGCATAGTGTGCCTTTAACAGTTGTCCCTTTCATTTTTTGACCTTTAAACGGCCAAACTAGAATTTGGGATGTAGTTCTCTACTGTGTGCACAAAGATAAAACTGATAACTATACAAGCCCGTAAAGATTTACCTGTGTCCTGTATGTGGCATTTGTTGCTATATGTTCTTTAGTGTAATTTTGTAGCTTTTATTTTTATTTTCATTTTTTCACCTTGTAAACAGATGAAAATTAGCCTGAAGGCTAACTGCTTTATTAACAGCTTGTCAATCAATGGCCATGTCCCTGACAATGAAAGATCATCTCTGATTTTCTCTCTCGTCAGTCTCAATCTCTAAAATATGTATTGCCACTAGTGTCATTGTGTGTGTGTATGTGTGTGCTCTGCTTGTTAAGCGGGAGTCTTGTTACTCTAAAGTCCCCCAGACAACCAGCTGCCTCTTTGCTTTTGTCAAATATTTACTTCTTGCCTTCTGGCTGACGCTACACACACTCACACACTGAGACACACTGAGTAGCTGATAAGCGCACCATCTGGCCTAAGTGCTGGCTGTTAAGGGCTCATAAAGCAGATCCTCACCTATTGGTGAACGGGTAAACAGTACACACACTTTTGCATGTGGATACACATGCGCACAGTCGCATGCACATCCAGCCACCTACATACACATCCGTATCCACGGGGGACGTAGGAGGTGAGACAGGTAGGAGTTGAGTGGATCAGAGGATGTACCTGTTCTTGTTCCGTGAATGTCTTCATCTCTACTGCTCTCACTGACTTTCTTTGAGGATAAAGATATACAGAGATTGATTCTGCAAACCTGCAAACTGATCCTAAAGTTATGTATGCGTCAGCACTGCAAAATACACATCTGACAACTTTATACAACATGCCAGCTTTGGGTTTCTTACTGAAAATTGTCATTCATTACATTAAAGGGGTTCAAAGCAACATCATTGGCACCTACTCGTTTGATTGTGACGCTCCTCACATAAAGCCTAAATTTCTCAATATATAATTTATACATAAAAAAAACAAATGAATGAATTGATCCAACCAACAATTATTGTCTGTATTGCATACAAATGGTATAGCTTATTCCTCTGTGCCATAGATACAGATACAGAGAAATCCATTGCTGTCCGAAAACTATTTTAAAAACATCAATTAGTCACACACTGGGTGACATGTTCCCTCATTACCATCAACACACACACTGTAGTTTATTTTGAGTAAATCTTACACAAGGTCCTGCTGCCCCCATTTAATCCACTGCTGAGAACAGTCCCCAAACAAATGCACTATCAACTGTTCACTACTGTATACATATGGGCCACTTTTAAAAATGTATATCTTCAGTAAGAACCATGGGGCTTAGTTAGGGTTGAAAGCCACAGGCAGGGAAGGGAAATCAGTTTTGAGAGAAGGACTAACACATTGTTGGTTTTGGTCTTTTCACTGGAATTGTTGACAGTAAAAAAAAATAAAAAAAAAAATGGAATAACACCAGACTTATCCTGTAAATTTCAAATAAATTAATAAATTAAAATTAAAGTTTTTGTCCACAATGTTCTTTTAATCTTATTATGCTGATTTTTAAGGACTCTTCCAGCAAGACAAAGTGAAGTTTTCTATTTCTCATCTTAACTAGCTGAAAATGTGATGACTATTTAGGAGAAATTCGAATTGGGAAATTATTTATTTTAACAATCATTTAGAGGGGGTTTCATAACTGTAATATTATCACAGTTGCTGATTAAAAAGTGCAGGATACTGATATGTCCTCATTAAGGAAAGTAATAAAACCCAATGATATGTGTGATTTCATCTTTGTATTGCTACTTGATACAGAGCAACTGATCTTGTTGTGTTGTGTACCAACCCAGTACATCTCTTCTCCGTTTCGTCAAACTCTGTTGTGTCTCTCAGAGTCTTTGCCATAACTCACCAGGCACCAGGTGTTGCCGTTGGAAACCAATTTAGGACTATGATGTAAGTTATGCTCTGTAATTGCGCTTGTTACTGTTTTGTAGACAAACATTTGACATACGCTGTTTATAGCCCATCTCCTTAGCATCCGAAAGAAAGGAGGGTGATGCAGAAAATGAGAAAGGGGATGCAGGGAGACTTTGCATGGTTCAGAAGAATGACAGAAGGATCAAGGGTGATGGAAGAGAGCAAGGAGACAATAATAGATGAGGGGAGATGGATCCTTTGTTGAGATTGGACAAACAGTAAGGAGAGGAGAACATCAGACCTTACTTCCTCATTTTCCTTTGTGGCACAGCTGTCTACCGCACATAGCAGAGATGCTCTCCACATCCAAAAAAGAGAGGAAATGGATTCTGTGTTGGCAAAAATGAGCTGATGGGGGGAGAAAGGAGGAGGTCAAAGAGAGCGTGAGGACTGGGGGTCATGAAAGAAAATCTTTCTTCTTTCTCTCCATGTGAAGTTTGACCTCTGTGGATAAATGTGTAGGAGAAAGAGAGAGAGTGAATGCATGTGTGGCTTCTCTGTGACCCTGTGAGGTCATTCTCAAACAGTCACATAAAAGCTGTTGACAGATGGTGGAGCGCTGACGTTCTTGTCCATCCTCTTATTCAGAAGCCATTTCAGAGCTTTCTATCAAACCAACAATTGTTTTTCTCTAACCTCTGACTGTGTCTTTACATGTCTGAGGCACAGGACTAACCACTTTTTTTATTGGCTTACCTTGCTCTTATTTGCAGTCATAAGTGGACTTAACGGACAAATCTATATTAAAGCTGCATTTGGCTCCTGTTCAGCTCTGTGTTTTATATGTATGAAAGCACACAAACTTTTTCTCTCGGTGCGTCCATTTTGTACATACGTCCATTTTGTACATACATCAGAGGCAGGGAACAAGGTCCTGTCTCGCTCCGGCAGAGCTCAGCTGAAACCCAATTTGCTTTCAAAGGAATAATTCATCTCCTTATGGGCAACCTGCAGATACGGCCTTAACTCGTCTTTGCCTGCTTGGCCCATACACTGTTACTAACAGTGTATAATGGTTACAGCTTGTGTTGATAGATCATGTCAATATACACCCAGTCTCACTACAAAATCAAATTACAGGCTACAGAAGATGAAAATCTAAATGTAAAGTGAGATATGCAGCATTTTGCTAAAGTGACAGCTGCTTGAGCAAAATGGTTGGTAGAATTTGTTTACAGTAATGTTGCAAGAGAAAAGGTTTTCAGGTTGAGAACTAACTTAAACAATATGTTTGCCGAACATACCGTTATCTTGGATAACTGCAGGAGTGCAAACTTCCCCACAATTACTCTACTGTAATGTTATGAGTTCTTTCTATTATTCCCCATGCCCCCCCCCCGTTTCCCAGTGTTTGTTTTTCTTTGCGTCTGAGGTTCAAGCAGGTGCCAGCTGTCATCTTAGCCAACCAAACAAACTGAGGAAGCACAAAATTGATTTACCTACCTTAAATTGATTTAAGGCAGATAGGAAGAAGGAGAAAGAACACAAAGGGATAAAAGAGCGGGAGAAACACTGGTTTGAGCTTAATTCGTTCACTTCTGTTTTTATAGAGAGAGACAGACAGAGAGAGATATCTGCAATCAAATATTGGCTATATCTAAAAAACAGTGACCCCCACTCCTATCAGCAGAATGCCCTGCAATACCAAGAGCTGAGCAAAGAGAAGAGTCCCCTCACTCAGCTGGTCCTGACGCTCAGTTCACTTCCTGACCCTGTTCTGCCTCAGGACCAGTCTGGGAACAAACCAATTAGAGTTAACCAAATAATAACACAATAGAAATAAAAAAATACATCACCAATTGGAACACACAAACAAAAGCACAAAGCAAAATGCAGTGCTATTTGTCCCTAAAAAGAGAGTACAGTGTGGCAGACTGACCACAGTTACTGATGTTAAACTAAGAACTATATTGACCAAGTACAGTCTCAGTGAGCACAACCTGGCCATCAAGGCTTTAGCAATACTGTGTGTCAGTATGGTCATGCTAATAAAGCCTCTTTGAATTTGAATGAGAGAGAGAGAGAGAGAGAGAGAGAGAGAGAGAGAGAGAGAGAGAGAGAGAGAGAAATGATGGCCCAATTCCAATTTTCCAACAAATCACAAGCAGACATACACAATCATACCCCTGAGTGTGTGAAAATAATTGTCAGAGGACATTTCTGTGGCAAAACAGTGAGCGGAGGGCTAGTGAAGTGTGCTAGGTGATTAACAAAGGACTGTCTGTGATTTGACACTGTTATCAGCGTTCACAAAAGGAATGGCTATATCTCCTGATCACCATCGCCTTGCATCACTCACATCTCATTTCTACGCTCCAGCTCTTGCCTATGTAATCTCTCACTGCTAATTCTTTTCGTTTGTTGTGTGTCTCTCATTTCCTCATTCAATCATACTCTTTTCCTATATAATTTTTGTTTTTACTTGGTTACCTGTTTTACAGTTTGTATAATCCTTGTCTCTTGATTTCTTCTACCTACTTTTCAGGATTCAGGTTCAATACCATTGCTTTATTGTTTGAGATTTTTGGAAATACACTAATTAATTTTCTTACTGCCAAAAGTTAGATAAGAGCATCATCCTACTCTCATGCCTGTAAGCAGGTTAGGTTTTATACCAAATAGTTTATATAGATTAAAAAAACGAGAGACTCTTGTTTTCCTTTGAACATAGCCAGGTTAGCTGGTCCTGCTGTTTCCAGTCTTTGTGCTAAACTAAGCTAATCAGCTGCTGGTTCCAGGTACATATTTACTGTACAGACATGAATGTGATATTGATATTCTCATCAAACTCCCGGCTGAAAGGTAACTAGCATATTTCCTAAAATGTCAAAATATTGCTGATGCCGTAAACGTTATGCCATGGGACTGGATAAACCAAGATGTAATCCATACTGTAAATGGCCTCTGTGCTCACAGTTTCTAATAATCTAAAAAAGAGATCCTCTGTGTGTTAGACACACGACCTGTGCAGGCCACAGTGTACTTTGCCTCTCCCATGATGCATGCTGGGATACACTCCATCCCACACGATCTGAACAGGATAAGTGGTCTAGAAAATGGGTGGAGAGAAGGATGGATAGAAACACATCCACTCCCTCCTCCCTAACTTCCCTCCATTTTCTCAGTCTCAGATGTTTTATAAGACTGGACATATGCAGGCTGGTTCTTCACTACACAGCTGTTATTGATTCACTTATGTCACATCAGTGATTTACCAAGAAGAAATGGCTGACTGCATGATGAGATTTGGTGTCAATTAGGCATTCATCTCTTTTCTGTTTGTTTTCCTCAGACAAAACAATTACTTTCATACTTTCAAATTTGTCACATGAAATAACTAAAACTGTTGTAACTTTGGCAATAGATTGTGTGTTCATGTAGGACTCTGTCGCTCATATTATAAATTCTGCACTCCGTGATGCTAAGAGTAGCAGCCAGGGTGTTGCACCCTGGCTGTCTGAGTTGTCTGTGTCACAACCTATCTGGAGACCAGGCACCAATAGTCCTGCTGATGGATCATTCATCAGACACCACTTTGGACGCTCTGGGGGCAAGAGAGCAATTTGTAATGGCTGTCTGGGCTGTCGTGCTGTGTGTGTGTGTGTGTGTGTGTGTGTGTGTGTGTGTGTGTGTGTGTGTGTGTGTGTGTGTGTGTGTGTGTGTGTGTGTGTGTGTGTGTGTGTGTGTGTGTGTGTGTGTGTGTGTGTGTGTGTGTGTGTGTGTGTGTGGCCCTTCCCTCTGTTTGCCTCCTCTGTATCTCCTCCGTTATGCTCTGAATCTCACAGGACTGCTCCTTGGTCCTGTTGGTACGCACACTCTCAAAGACATTTTTATTACTATTTCCTCTTTAGTTTATTGCCCTTATTTCCCACAGCTGGGATCCAGGGGAAGTAACTGCTGTTTGTGTGTGCATGCATGTGTGCATGTATGTGTTACGACTCGCCCATATTGCAGCTCAGCTTGTCTCCCAGCGTTGTGTGTTTCATTGTTTACTGCCATTTTCACTCAAGGCCATGCAAGCTCCAGGTGAACGTACTTGCAACAACCATGACAAACACTGTTCATATACAGCAGAGTTTGATGTCTACATTGACTCATCCGTCATGATATTCAAGTCTAAACACACACACACACACACACACACACACACACACACACACACACACATATATATATATTCAGTTAGAGAAGAAACTACTAGCAAAGTTACTGCCATAATACGAAGAGAGCTTCAAGTTTTCCAATATTAACACTTGAGGCATTCAAGCTCAAATTAAAGTAATAACATAACAATTACAAGTGTTGTGCCTGAACGCGTTCATTGAACGATAGTTCATTAACTCGTTCATATTTTGGGCGAACGTGAACTGAACATACTGTATTACTGCCTAATGAACGTTACTGTGAACTTGTTCATTCTGGTGTCTGTGAACAGCACGCTCTCTCAGTTTAACTTCGTTCAATAGGGTGCCAAATTTCTATAGAGCCTTCCAGGTGAAAACCCGGCTAAAACACACCGTAAACAGGCCTTAATATGTAGCGGAAAAAACACCCAATCTGGCAACACCAGCCACCAGTGTCGCACCGCCGCATGCATCATCAAAACAAAAAGCAGCATGGAGGCGACAGCAGCATGGAGGCGACAGCAGCATGGAGGCGTCGTATGATCATTTAAACAAGTTTTATGACAAGGTCGGTGAGGATGGGAAAAATCTTACATTTCTGTGCAAACTTTGCTTTCTTTCAAAAAGAAAATCTGAAAAAAAGAACTATGAACTAGTTCATTTTTGGAACTGTGAACTTAGTTCAAAATGTTGAAGTATGATCTATGAACTGAACTAGTTCATTTTAAAATTTGTGAACTGAACTTTGAACTAGTTCATGTAGAAAGTGATCTTTCCCAACACTGACAATTACATATTAATCACATTTGCTACAGTCTATTTCCCATTGGAATAGGACAGCTGTGATCAATCTTACGGTCTGTTGATAAAAGCTTTTACAGTTATTGCCTTAAACACCAGATGGCTGATGAATGTTACTTTTTTCAGCAGAAGTATATGATAAAAAGATAAGAATGGTAGATCCGAGCAAAGATAGATAGCAAAGATCGCAAAGACCAATACAGCTTTTCCACGGTATAATTTATAATATTAACAATATCCAAGTCTCTATCCAAATCGTCAGAAGAAAATGGGAATAATGTGTGTTTTCCAGAAACAGCTGGTGGTCATGGTGTGTCATGGTTTCTTTGACAAGTCGGTTTCCATTGAAATACATGAACCTTTCCACCTCGTAAAAAGGTTTTTGTGATATTTCAACATATTTTTAAATTATTAAATTTCCAAAACACCACAGTAATTACCTTATCACAAGAAATGGTTCATATGTTCTTAAACAGACTTTACGCCATCGTCCAAAGTCAATTAAAGACCAATGTGTTCATACCTCGTTCACACTCGAAGGCCGGGGTGAGCACAATTTCTCCTTTATCCCTCTCTAACAATATTGGGACTTTAGTCCAATTGCCGCACAACGTGGGCATGGTTGTTGAATTGTCTATTTGGCAAGTTAAAAAAATTGTCTGTGGTGAATTTGGTAATATTCAGTTTGATACTGAGTAGGGTTGTGTACCGTCCACATTTGAACCGATACCGGTGCCGGTGCCATGGAATTTGGTACCTGTACCCAACGATACCTTTTTGGGGTATTGTCTCTCAGTTGTGTACAGAATAAAACCCCTCCCTACCTTCCTCTCCCCTCCCAAACCCACCAGGACATAGAGAACGCTGTTGTGCGTGTCATCGAGAAAGTGTAACCATATTGTGACCGCTTTTGGCTCGCCATTATATTATATTGCAGTGAGTGTTGTCTGCGTGGAGTTTTGAAAAATGTAACCACACTTTCAACTGCTTTATCTGCAATTTCACTTTATAAAACAGTCCAGTTATTGCTCTCATCTTGCTGTTTTGGTTTGACTGACCTCATGCACTCAGCACTGATTCAGTTTGTTTCAGACTCAGACATATGAGGCACAGATTTATCTTCAGCTTTAGTACAGTGTGAAACAGCTAACAACAGCTGAGTTTTAATGAGCACATATTCTATTTGTCACCTAATCTCACTCTTTAATGCTCGCCCTGTGTGCATACTGTATGCCTGTGTGTATATGTATGTATGTGTGTGTGTGTGTGTGTGTGTGTGTGTGTGTGTGTGTGTGTGTGTGTGTGTGTGTGTGTGTGTGTGTGTGTGTGTTTGTGTGTTCCCACACCCCATTTTCTGTCCCTCTCCTCTCCTCCTTCTCCATCTGTCGCCTCTTGACAAACACATGGTGTCTCGTTTGGGCGACTCAGCAAGGCCGCTGGCTCTGTGGGCTACATGTATCATACACACAGGATAACGGGACTCGGTAATGTAGAGGGCGTGAAGGGGTTTACAGGAGTTCAGAGAATGCGGCAGACGGATGCATCATGGGGCACAGAATTAATAAGCAAGGAAAGCAAAGAAAGACAAGAAATAAAATGGCGATCTACAGCAGTCCACTCACTTGAGGCTGTTAGCAGACTCAACCTATGTGTCCTGAAAATTCTGCCAGAGTATGAACCTTGTATGGAGGAGGATAAGACACAGAGAGCTGAGGAATAGGCTGATGGGAAGAGCAAACAGGCATAAACACTGAGAATAATTATGGTCAGGGAGAAACAGAGACACACAGGCTCAGAGAGGGATCGACACACAGAAAGATTTTATCCTGGTAATTATTTTTCTTCAACATGCATGCAGGGTTCAGAAACAGAACTCCAGGGACTCAAGTGACATGCAGATCTCTAGGATTCCAATTGTTTATTAAAGGACTACACATGCTGTAGAAAATACTCTCCCCATGTAGACCTGAAAGTAAACCATTTGTAGTTTACTCCTTCACAAGTCTTTGATCATCTTGAATTCATGTAAATTACGATAAAGAGGCAGGATATGAACCTTAAAGGGCCATGACAACATGTTGAATGTTAATAGACTTAAAAAGAGAGCTCTGGCCTTGATGTCATTGTATAGAAGTGTTGTCAATTCAATTAATCAAATTAATCACTTGTACGCAAAAACAAATCTAAGTGTTTTTTCCATCTGTTGACCAGTAAAACATCTCAAACTACTAGTGCAGCAAAATCCACTTTTCACTGTCTTTCTAAATGTTTAGTATGTTGCAAGAACTTGTAGTTTGACCAACACTTTGAGGACGATAGCATGACATGGCAAGACATAGAAGCAGAAACACTTACAATATGTATAAACTTGTATTAATTGTTACAGCAGTTGTTCTAGCAAACAGGTGCCTGTTTACATATCTAGCAGATACTGAGCAGCATTAGCATTTACTTTGGAGTTCTGTTTCTGAACACCTGACAAGTAGTCTATATCCACGACGTTCCACTTCAGGGATTGCTCCGGTGCCGCAGTAAATTCATGCATGTCTTTTCGCCGTTGTCCGCTACCTTCCGCTTTCTTTGTGTTGGAATTCTAAACTCCAGATTTATGAGGACTATGGTTAACTGCTCCTCAGATCTCTGCAGGGTCAATCCAGACAGCTAGCTAGACTACCAGTCCAATCTCAGTTTTCTCTCGCATGAATAAAACAACTTTTAAACATACACGTTCCACCAAAACAAGTTCCTTCCTGAGGATATTTTGCAGCGCAGCAGCTCCATGTGGAGCTTAGCGCCGCCCATGACGATTGTGATTGGTTTAAAGAAATGCCAATAAACCAGAGCACATTTTTCTCCCATCCCGGAAAGCTTTGCCAGACCGTCCTCCACACGCTGTGGAGGAGGGTCTGGCAAAGCGAGACTACCTGACAAATATAAGTCCAATATTCACTCTCTTTTGGCTCTGTTTTGGTCTCCATCAACTCCTGATGAAAATATCTGGCTCTTCAGCCATTAAATGCTCCATATGTTTACCAGCTAGTCACTAGCCCCTTTCACACAGCCTGTTCAAGACAGAAATGTTTCGCCTTTAAGCTGCCTCGCCGTCTGTTTGAAAGTTACAAAGACGGAATCGGGGGACAGAGTTGTTGCTGCCTTTAAGCCGGCAGCGGAGGTAGTCATAGAGCCATCTGTATAAAAGACAGCCGCCATTGCGGGACTATGTGCAGTACGATGCACGAGTCGACCCACAGGCAGGTCAAAAAGTAACTAGGCTGCATTCCGAGTACACAAACACACACACACACACACACACACACACACACACACACACACGTGGGCACTGTGGCTGTCTCTGTCCTTCTTTTTAATGACAATTGGGCTACTATAATGCATTAAGTTGTCTGTTTGTGGGTTGGGTCAGGTTCACGTGGTTAATTAACATTGTGGATTGGCTTACACACACTAGACGCTGTTGTGTTACACGTCACACCTCTTTTGCTCCCGGAATGCTGGAATGCTAAAAATAACACTTAATTACTGAGAACCCGAGAGAGAGAGAGAGAGAGAGAGAGAGAGAGAGAGAGAGAGAGAGAGAGAGAGAGAGAGAGAGAGAGGGAGGCAAAGAAGGCGGAGAACAAAGGGAAACTTGTGTTATGTTGTGAGAATGTATAGGGTTACCTGAGTAAAACACAAATGGGGTAACGCCTGCGAGCTAGTTCAGGCAGTCAACTCAAGCTGCACTGCTATACACACATGTGACATGCCTCACACCCCGTATCATTTACCAAGCACACCCCCTCAATTCAGCAGTCTATTTAAGCTGCACAATTTCCCCATCTCTGCCTTGTCAATGCTGCTGCTGCCCTGCACCTGTATCACTGCCTGCTTTCAGCCCCACCATTACCCCAGCATCCACCTGCAGGTTCCGGCCAGGGGGGAGCTACTTTATCATCACTCCCCAATATCTCATGTAAACCCAAACTGCAGGGAGTGATGAGGTCGGAGTCTGGCCGCCAAATACAATGTTCTGCTGTTATAATCAACCTTTAAAACGTGAGTTGTCTAACTGAACTAAAGTAGCCTTGTGTAAACTGATATAAAGTACAGTAACTGGATAACCAAATGGCTAGTCATATTGCACAGTACACCATATTATAAATTAGTAATTTTAACTACATTGTAGACAGTGTTGCACCTTTCTGTCTTGTGTCATGTGTTTTTTTCATCCATCTACAACTCATGTATGTATAGTCGTAACCCAAATATCACATCAGGCTTCAAGTTCTCAAAGAACAAAAGGATAAAATTGCCCGGAAAACCCTCAATAAACCTGAGGACATTTTAAGAGAGTTCTCCCCCTTCCTTGGATGTCTGGGGCAGCTATATGAGCTATAGGTGGGAAAGAGGCAAAGTCAGGCATCTGGGCCCCTAATAATAAGACAGCCATGAGCGAAAAATAACCCTTGATGAAATTTCAGACCTTTCAGGCTCTTAGGCTTTCTTTCTGTCTATGTTGCTTTTCATTAAAAGCTTTGAAGAACAGGAATCCACTGATCCTAGGCATTAAGTGTCACTTGCAATTGCATAACGGAGCATATCAAATTAATCTACAACATAGCTTGCTCACTCTATCACTTTACTGTATGTATACAGAAAAGACTTGTATTCATTTACTGTACTTAGTGTAAAAAGGGTTTGTCATCCGTTGCTGCCATTTGTGGTTGTGTACTGTTTTAAAAGACATTTTAACATTAAGAATGATACACTACTATAGAAACAATAGAAATAGAATGAGTTAGCCACTTGTGTGACAACAGTCACAGTATTTTGCAATGGCAACAGTACAAATAAAAATGGCCTCCGCTCTGACCATCCTGTTATGTTAATTTGAATGGAAATGTCCATTCTACTCTCCTTCTATTTCTATGGTTCCGCCGATACTTATAAAGGTAATAAAATAATAACACAGAGGCTCCGTAGCAGTGTTGTAATGTAACAAAGTACAAATACTTTGTTACTGTACTTACAGTTTTTTTACGATCGCTATGGCACTTTTTCCAATACTTTTAACAACTTTCCTAATATATAACGAAGTAAAGTACAGACACGTGAAAATTCTACTTACAGTTTTTCACGTGTCTATACTTTACTTCGTTATTTATATTTCCGGAAAAATATACTTTTACTCCACTACATTACTTATATATACTTATATAAGAGCAATTCCCCTGCCTCAGTACAGTGTCTCAGTAATAACTTACTTCTGTTACCTTGCCTGAGACAAATAGACATCATGCTGCAGTGAAGTTATCTTAAAGTAATAATCCACCACCTTCTGTGGTGTGTGTTTGCTGCTCTGTCGCTGACATGGTACATGAACAGTGATTCATGAAGCTTTTACATTCAACAGCTGTCAAGTAGGTCTGGAAAAATCCTCTATCACTCAGTTGATTATTCATTTTATGCTGCCTGCAGAGGAAATGGGTATAGCTGCCACGCCTGGACAGACAAATAAGACACTCAAATATTATTAACAGAAAAACAAGACAAATGAAACAACAGCTTAATTGGGCAGATGAAGGCAAGTATGCTGAAAAGAAAAGTGATGTGTCTGAATGAACATCGTCTTCGCTGTCTCGCTGTTTTCAAGAAAAACAAGACTGTTGGACGGGAAAAGACTGGGTCAAACGACATTAACTTGGCTTGTAGACTAAAGAACAGAAGTGATCTTGAAAATTGATGGCTACTAAAAGAAAGTAAAGAAAGGACATTTAATTAAGAGAAATTAAGAGAATAACATTGGTAATATTATACATTGTATCCAAACCCCCTGAAAAGACTATGTCAAATATGTGTTAGTCCACCTCTCAAAACTTACTCCCAAGTCCATCAGTGGCACTCAGCCCTAAGCCTGTTTGTTCCAATTGACAATGTAAATCTTTAAAAAAATAAATAAAAGGCTAAGTCATTTCCTAAAACAGCTGGGCATTGTAGGTTTTAGCAAACAATATTCAAACAGGAGCAAAAGGGGAATTTTGTTGGACTATATTTCTATATTTAGTGCTCCAGTGAGTATTTGGGGCAGCAGGACATTTAATAGTTTTTGGACAACAATGGAGCTCTATGGCACAGAGGAATAGTGATTTGGCTACACAGACATTACTTGTTTGTTTGATCAATTAATTGTTGATTTTGGTCTTTTCATTCACTTACACTTACACTTACAATGATCTGGCATTCCATACTGGTGCTATACTTCTAATTTTAGCTGAAAGAGCAAACACAAGAGGCACTGCTGACCTGAATGCACACACACTCTAGAGTGATAAATTACACTTAATAAGACATGAGTGGAACAGAAAGAGGAACCATTTATGATTATGTATGACTGTTGAGTGTTTTAACACCTCTATATCACTTGACACAGCTTTCACTTTATGTCTGTGTTTGCACATTTGTTTTCAAGTGTACCTGCATGTGTTTGCTTTTACCTGTGTATATATCTGTACATTACATTACGATTGCTTAAGCATTATTTTGAAAACAGGTTTTTTCAAAACACTACACACAATTAGCACAACCACACACCCAATTAGCAGAACACCTCAGACCCTTTGCAAAATGAAACACTTGCAAAAACTATACAATAATTTATAAAAACACACATTTTGTTACCATATGAAATACACACGTTTCATATGACTTAATTCTGTTTGAACCAGTTACACACTGCTGTTGCTAACCTAAAACATGTTTAGCAATTCTACTTCTCGGTGATTAGAGTACTGTAAATGAAGTACACAGAGAATATACATATATATATATATATGCAAATATACAATAAGTTCACCAAACACTACACAAGATCAATGCTGCAGACTGAGGAAAATATAATTTATTTCTCTTCACATACCCAAATCAGTCAACATGGAGAATCACAACAAAACCAGTTTTCATGCTACTACAGTAGTGTGCATAACACTGTTAGCTCAGCAAACAGCAGACAAACATAAAATACTGTATCAACGCCCCTTAGCTGTTCTAAAATCTAGAATCTAGCTAGGCTACTATTTTGACCCTTTGCCACACCTTTACTTATCATCAATCTGCCATACTTCCTCGTAACGCATCCTACTGCTGCAGGCATGATGGAGAAAGACAGCAGAAAACACAGTTCTGAATGGCGCTTTTTATTTTCCAAAACTCCCAGACGGCTCAGTAGACAAGTCAAAAACAGTATGCACAATGTGTAAAGCCGAATTAAAATATCACCGAAGCACGTCAAGCTTGGGCTACCACCTACGAGCTAAGCATAGTAGTACAGTTAACGTGACTCAGGTTGATTCTAGCGGGCTCAGGCAAAGCACTATTTGAGTGGCAACTAACTGCAGACCTGTCAGCATCGTAGAAGACTCGGGTCTTAAAGACGTACTACGGTTGGCATGTTCTGAATTGTGCAATAATGACAGATTCACACATT
>NC_135857.1:25716831-25749331 GCF_031162955.1 Sander vitreus
GCATTCTTCTTTATCCAAGTGCATTTTGTGAAATGTGTACATTCAAGTACACTGTTGTCATCTGTACTCAATCATCTAGCAGTGCTGTGTCATGCAAGTGGTTCCACTGAGAAGAAAATGTCTGCAAAATAATAATAATTCACTATTTTGGTTCGTAATCATAAGTGGTTATACACACACATACAGACACACACACATACATGTACACACAGAGGCATAAACACACTTGGGGAGCAAATGCAGCCACGCTGTGCAAAATGTAAAAAGACAGAGATTACAAAACCAAACAAGGAAACAAACATGAAATGCACATAAATTAAAGGTTATTTCTCATCATCGTTTAAAAAATCAATACTGACAATATCAAAATATGAAATCAGAAACATTTCAGGTGGCATTCATGCATCAGTGGAGTCACATTGAATTGAGGGGTAGCACAGTATTTGCACCTAGTGTCTTTCTGTATCAGATGGCAAACACAATTACAGTTCAGGTGTGTTCTCACAAGCCATCTGATCTTGCGCGTTTCCATTTAGAGACATGATGCAGCATTAAAATGAGTTCTTCATTCAAATCAAAACCAACCGGGTTTTGTCCTGTTTCATACTCTGATATGTACACAAGAATATGAAATAATGTATAAAATGGCAATTTGTTGCCCTTGACTCAATCCACTATTTACAGCTATTGTCTTCAAACTTAAACCTCACACATCATTGGATGGATGCCTTCTCTATACTATCAAATCATTCAGAAATGTTGAAAACATCCTCCCAAATCAGCACTTGCACTTCAGCTATCTTGTAATGTGCCCATTAAAGTTGCCTTGAGAAGTTCAGTCAAACTGGTTGAGGAAAACATAATGGGCCTTTGGATTAAAAATAAAAAAGAGATTTATTTCAGCTTGGTCTTCACGCTGATGTATTATACTAGAGTCCAACGTGCAGAGCAGACCTGCAGACAGCAGAATTGTTTTAAACAAAATGTCTTACAAAGTTTCACTCTTACAAAACCTCATGTTTTGCAGGACACAAAGGTGCTAAAACAATATTTCACTTTGAAACAGAACTGGCAAGCTAGCATGCTAATTTAACTTGTGACTTTGACTTTAACACCAATCACTTCACTTATACTTTAGCCTTTTGATACCCTCGCCAAGCCCAAAGATACAAAATTATGTTATTAAAGCTTCTGTATGTTGCTCGAATGTGTTAGCCAGTGTCAAACAGAAAGCAATGTACTTAGTCATATTTAGGTGATACGATGACTGTGTAGATACAGTTGAGAAGTGGATTAAGTTACAGGAGTGGTTTAGTGTCTATTCAAAGCCACCGTTCAAGGCGGGTGTTAAGTGTTTGATCCCAAAAAGCCATATTTTGGTTGGAGTATCGCTTTAAGCTAGTACCAAAGAACTTAGCCTCTTTGCTAACATAAAATCAATGACCCTCGACACAGTCAGTGTATTGTGGTGATATGGTGTATATTTAGCCAAGATGTGTTGTCCTAAATGTCATGTATTAAAATTAGAGGGTTGTGAGAGAAAAAAAAGAGGAAAAACAGACAAAAAGTATCATGCGTAGGGATAAATCAAATCCAGATCTTACTATGAAGTTAATTTTAACTGGCATTATATTTGGCAAGGAGATCATGACATTTTAGATCTTCATGTTTAGGATTTGAACTTGATATTGAGAAATTGTTTGACATTTTAGGAAATACACTTATTGACGATATTGTCAGGACACTGTTAGTGTAGCTTAGCATTGAGACTGGAAGCAGGGAAAACAGCTAGCCTGGCTCTGTAAAAAGGTAACAAAATCCATCTACATTGCCTGCATCTCTAAAGGTGTCTTGTCTATATCTCATCTATTTAATCTGTACAAAAACCAAAGGGTAAAAGTGACAACTTATAGTTTTACAAGGGGTTATGTGCCAGACCATTTCTTGATGGGAACAGTGACTTTCTGCCAAGAAATAGACTGGCACATAACTCTCTATAAACCCATAACTTGTATTTTTTACACTTTGACTTTCATTTCTATTGCCCAAAATGTCAAAATACATCTCAGGACTTCAGTGCCAAGACTTGAGACTTGTGACTTGCAAAACAATAACTTTGTCTCAACTTTGAACAGGAAAATGCTTAATTTCCTTACATTCACATTACCTTCATGGTATTCAAATCCTCTAACAGAACCACCTAGCATGGAGCTGGCTACAATTACTGTAGTGCTCAGATAAACTCACTCAAACAGACACACAGGCACACACAGAGTTTAAAACACACCCAGTTTGGCCCAAATAGTTCATATCACAAACACATTATTGCGAATTAAGTGTGCTTTCTTTTCAATTTCAATTAAAAGTCTTTAAAACAATTAAAATAACATGCAAATGAAAAAAATAAAATAAAAAAGGAATCATAAAAAAAGAAGCTTTTAGGCCTCGGCATATGGCCCAGACAAAGTTCTGCATTGTCCACACATCAATCCTACATTCTTAACACACAGAATAATACACACCAAGCACCAGGAGCATTTCAGTCTCGCATTGGCTTCACAGTCATTGTTTCATAGAAGGGAAGGGTGATTAAAGGTCAGGTAAAGGATTTGTGTGAGATGCAAATGCTAAATTGACATTTTTTTATTACACTGTTTGATCAGAGATAGCTGAGTAGAGAAAAATCCATCTCTCCTCTCATCTGAGGATCACATCCAAACACTAAAACCTTCAGTGTCAAAATCAAAATGCATCATTCATTTGTGAAAACCCCATGCAAGGAGAGAAGATGAAGTGAGGTCAACGATGGTCTGAGTTCCTGACCAGATTCTCATTGTTTGCCAGTGAGGGGGGGTTTTGAAGAGTGCGTAGATAGCGAATCAGTCTGAATTCTGTACAATTCACTCCCCTTTGAAACTGCACAGGGTAGCAAGCCCTGCAGATAAATAGTGGAGCAGAGTTCAACATCCCAACTCTGCTATACAGGGTAAAAGACAGAGGGAGAAAATGAAATTTTGGTTAGGTGTATATTTCACAGTTGGCTAACATTGAAACCTACTGTTCCATGGTTATCCAGGGTCTTCCAAGCCCTGTCCTCGGCCTAACACCTATCCATCTTATTAATTCTCACTCACTACTTGACTGAGTTGCAGCTGAAGATCATTAGGGCTCTTTCGAGGGCCCTTAAGAGGGTTCCTGTGGAGTAGTATGCCTCTGAAGTGCCCTTGGCAGGCTGGAGTGCGTGTCTTGCTAGCAAACGTATTGCCAGCAGATGAATTCCTCTGTTGAAACAAAGCAGGAAAAGGTGGTGGGGGTTCAGGTCAAGCATCAGGGAATGTGAGTCACACAAAAAGACGGAGGTTGGTTTGCCGCTGGAGAGACGTTCAAGAATGGGTGCAGCTCTGTGGGTGTTGTGTGCTCAGTCGTGTCAAAGGACACTGGGACGGATTGTAGAGGAAGTGGCGGCTAGTAGATCAGAAGAGGAGGGGGGCAGCTGAGGCACAGAGAAGGGTGAAGAAGAAGTGGTTTGGGAGAGGATGAAGGGCCAAGAGCATGAGGCGCAGCTCCGCAGATTAAGTGAGGGTGATGTAGGCTGAGGCCTTCTCCTTCAGTTGTCTCAGACACAGATGACAGCTCCAGCTCCCTGTACCACACACACACACACACACACACACACACACACACACACACACACACAGCAAATCACAGATCAAAAGTCCAATCACTGCTATTGTAAAGCCTTGTAGATTAATCCCAGAGCGTTAAGTAATACTGTAAATTAAAGCTCCATGTTAAAACACCACATGCTGCGCCTGTGGATTGCAGATGCAGGGGATTTGACAACTAGTTTGTTTGGATTTGAGCATGGGATTTGTGACATTTATTAAACATTAACTTGATGCTAAAGTGAAGCTCTCAGTGTATTCTGCTTTACTGTATTATGCCTGAAGGTGTTCTGTGAGTATTAAGCACAGCACAGTATGTTTCAAAATATATGTTTACATCCATGTGAGAGCTCAGTCAGGTCTCGTCTTGAGAGTAAACCTAAAATAACTGACTGAATTTTAAATTTTTTTCCTGTAAATCAAAAGTGTTGCATGTGTGGGCAGAGCATGACACTGTTAGTTAGTGTTGAACACAAGTGCCACCGCTACTGTATGTTCAGCCAAGTGACACTTTTGCCATGGAAACAGAATATATTTCCTACTACTCATTTCCATGACAACGCCATCAAACATCCTTAGGCAGCAATCATGTATGTGTAGGCAAATTAGTTTAATTTGAATAGATGTAACCAGCTCCTTTTCTGTGATGATAGCCACACTATCAGGGCATTTGCAGCCTCAGATGTTCCCACAAAGAGATGCAGATTTATAAGGAGTCCTGCAGGTTAAATTATTGTTATGCTTTCACTGCCTAAAAGAGATAGTTGACTATTTTGACCACAGGTTTCACGCTCCTCACTGTGATTGTCTCCCCACCTACAGTAGACAACAGGCAGTGACATAATTCTGTACAAACAAAAATGTTCTCAGATGACTTTTCTTGGGCTGTGCAGTTTGACCAAATACAGGTTCAGGTTCAGAAGTCCTTGATTTAAACACTTTTGAGAACTGCAGGTATGCAATGAATCTCATGAATATAATGCTTGTATTTTTTTTTATTGTTGTACATACCCTCTGGTGGTTCAGACATGGGAGGACTCAGACAGTACATGTGATAGCCTCTGTCACAATCATCACAGAACAACAGCTGGTCCTGGAACAGAGTAGAATAGTCACATACACAGATGTTATTATATGGCAACAGATTTGAAAGGACACAAGATTATGAATGTGTATATAGTTAAAGATATGAATTTGTATAATGTAAATCAAAGAGTTATATATATATATATATATATATAAAAAAACCTACACTGTGACTTTATTGTCTGCACTACAGTTTGTTTGAATATAAATTTAGGATTAAAATAGCATTAATTCCCTGTTGAGATCTATTTATCTTTGAAATTATCTCATGGAGTCAGTTTCATCCCAGTGGGACCAAATGGGCAGTATAGCCCAGTGGTCAACCTTCAGCCAGAGGGATCAAACCTTCATGCACTCACGTCTGTAAACAAGCCAGTGAATCTCAATAAGCTCCTGGATCACTGTTCAAAAAGTGTATTCCTTCAAGAATAAATATCAGTACCCCCTAAACTTGCTCTACCTAAAAGACTGCATACCACCAAAATGTAAGGGTTTTCCAGTATTATGTACTACAGTATGTATGTCCAGTTGTAGTATTGTTGTGTGTGTGTGTGTGTGTGTGTGTGCAGCAACATGTGTTCAGTTAACATGCAGTATAAAGTAAGAACCTACGTCATTCTCAGAGGTGCCACACAGACTGCAGGACTTGCACTCGATGCACTGCCAGCGATAAGTCCTCACCGCAGCCGTCATGTTCACTGTGAACTGCAGACAGGACGGGTGGCCTGAGTGCACACAGACACACACACCCACGCACGCACACACACACACACACACACACACACACACACACACACACACACACAAGCCGACACAACATTTTTCACCATTGCTTTTTGTCATCCATCATCTATCCATTCTATCTATCCGTCAGATTGTTTGCTTCATATGGATAATTTATCTGAGTTGTAATTCGAAAGTGGTGTGTTACAGATGTGAAAATTGCATTTGTTAAGTTAGCCAAAATAATTTTTGGACAGCATTTTTCCTGTATTTACATTACAAATTTAACAAAAGAAATGTTATTTCAGTCGTCTCAGAAAAAATCGGTCATAAGCTTACTTTTAAATGTAATCTTGAGAACAATGTAAAATGTTGGAGTTTCAATAAATGAAATTCCAGATGTAACATAAAAATCATCTGATCTTTTCCATTGTAGTCCACTTCTCTGCCATTCAAAATGTTTTCTATCTCACTTCTACGGTGGCCCTGAAGTGCAAACCACGGCAGCAAATCCCACAACGCAACAGCTAATCGCACAACGCGACAGTATTTTGCCACAACACAACAGCATATCGCCACAACACGACAGCATATCGCCACAACACGACAGCATTTTGCCACAACACAACAACATTTTCCCATAACAGCATTTCACCACAACACGACAGCATATCGCCACAACACGACAGCATGTTGCCACAACACAACAGCAATTAGCCACCACACGACAGCTGAAACGAAAGGGCAGGTACATATTGGACACTGATCCTCGTCCTGATTGGTCTGTAATTTACAAATGGGTCTGTGTACATTTTGATAGTTTTTTTTCATTTGAACCAAGAAACGATCAAACAGAAATAGCATTTTATTTTTTTGATTTTCGTTTCAATTCAAAATGAATGAATGAAAATGCAACCGTATTTGCATTTTTTGGTCTCTGATTTCAAAAATGAAAAACGACAAAACCAAACTGAAAAAAACGGTCTGATTTGGGTTTTTAGCAAATTCCTTTTTTCTTTTCTCTGTTTGAAGATTGACATCACAAGAGGAGGGTGAGGTGATGCGGAAGTAAAATATTTCAAAATAAAAGCCAAGCATGTAGAATAGCAATTCAAATTGTAATGTCAAACGGAGAAAAGAAAAAATGTATTTGCTAAAATCCCAAATGAGACCATTTTTTTGCGTTTGGTTTTCTCAAACAAACTATCAAAACGTACACAGGCCCATTTGTAAATGACAGACAGTGCAACCAATCAGGACGAGGATCAGTGTCCAACATGTACCTACCCTTTCTGTTTCAGTCTTACTAATGCTGTCGTGTTGTACCGAAATGCTGTCGCGTTGTGGCAAATTGTTGTCGCGTTGTGGCAAATTGCTGTCGGGTTGTGGCATTTGCTGTCGCGTTGTGGCATTTGCTGCCGTGGTTTGCACTTCAGGGCCACCATACTCTTCTTACCCATTATTACAGTTCGTCCTGGTACTTGCTGTTACATGATCACGACAATAGAAATATTGTTATGCCATCCTTGTTTCCTTACTTTCATTGTGGGTGTTCTTTGTGAGTGGTTATAAAGAAGAGGACCATACCAATGTTTTGCATGCTGCAGCCCATTTACTACAAATCACGTACATCTTTTGAGTTCTGCTTTTTTATTTTTCAGATGAAAAAAACATGTGGATAAAAATGTATTTACAGTACATGCAATCAAGTAATAAGTACACAAATTCTGCACCATCAACTGCAATCTACAAATAACCACAATATACAAGCACATCCCAAAAACCAAAACAAAGGGACTTATAATGGGAAAGAAAATAATACAACCATATTTAAAAAATCATACTTGAACTCTACTCTGATAAGATTTACTGTTGGCCATTCACAACCACAATACATACCAAAAGAGGTAATTCTCTCACAAACTTGCAGCACATGGGACACAGTCTCAAGAAGATGAAATAGACAATGGTGTATATCACATTTGTAAAGTAGGTTGTTGAATAACAAGCCATGGTTAAAAGAAATGCAGCAGACAAGGTTTGAAACAATTTTGATTTTTTTGGTCAGACAATGACATCACACCAAGATTAGTGTACATCTTATAAAATCCATTAATATTTTAATGCAAATGAATATCTTTGTTTGACTGTGATCAATGTGACATGACCATCTAAAATAAAATAAATAGTGCCAGATTGAAGTTAATTTCTGACCTTGAAAACATTATTTTTGTGTTTTTGAGTGTTTTTGCACTTCTGACTGCAGAGCATGTATCTTCATATTTATTGCATATACTGGGAATTTGTTAAATATCTGAAATTGTAACTCATGTGATTCATCTATTTCATATTCTTGGTACTGTACAAAACTTTACAAAATCCCAAATCTTGTTCCCAACTATGTTTATAGTGTTATCACTCACTTACTGTATAAGGTTTTTAAGTGGATTTAAATTCTTGGCACTTTTACACCTCTTAAGCAGCAATGGAAGTGTGTTTTATGAATGAGAAATTCTTCTGGCAGAGAAGATTGTAGCACATTTTACTTACAGCCACTGTTTTCCAAAGCATGTCATATTGTTTATGACATTTTCATGTGTTTTCTACCTCTCAGGCAGCCAAGGTTTGTATTCCTTTCCATACAGAAGCAAAATCAACGTACAGAGAATAATTTACGAAAATGCAAAACATCACAGTGAAGTTCATGTATGTTTTTTTTTTTTATAAGTTATGTTACTGAATGGGAATGCAGTGCAGACAAATTAACCTGCACTTACAACTACTACAATATAAGTTAAACAAATAAAAGCAGGCATGAATTTAATTTTAAGCATGGTGGCGTTTAAGGACAATAAGTCCCCAAAGTAACACCTCTAATTATTCTATGTGTACGTTTTTGTATTTGAATTTTTATGTGGAGAACCTCCAATAATGTATATTTCACTGTATGTATTTTGTACTTCAGGGCCACCATAGTTAAAAACAAATGGCCATCTGGGGTAATTTTCAAGTCGCTGCATATTGCTTTTCAACATGCAGTAAGAAATGTAAACCACTAGCTGCTTGCAAGGTGAGGAAATACCTCAAAAATCTAAAACATTACAGCAAGGTGAAGTATACTGTACATGATTTTTAGTAGATGGGCTAAATCAAAACAAAAACACTGGTATGGTCCATCCATTTTAAGCATAACAGGAATCAAAACTTGCATTTATTTATATAGTAAATATGAAATCTATACTCAACAAACGAAACACTTTAAAATTGTGCATCAACAGAGGACCGCCTTCCTCCTTCCAATCATCCCCTTCAGCGATGCCCTACCTGAGCGTCCACAGTCCGCACAGGAGATTAGGTCTTCAGGACAGCCAGTTTTCTTTGAGCCTCCGAGGCAGAAGTCGCAGTAGCCGTTGGCGATCACTGAACCGTCTGGTGCTTTTTTGGCTGGAAGAAGGAAAAAAAACAAGAGAAACAGGTAAGTAAAAGTGGGAATACAGTTTATTTCTGTCTGGGCTCTTAGAAAAGGGGGATGTGGGGCAAAGTTTACTCATAAGTCAGTGTTATGGAATGATGACCTAGAGTGAAAGAGCTGTATCAATCTCTAGACAGTTGAAAGTGGAAGACTGTTAAAGTAAGATCAACAGAGCGGCCATCACCTAGGTGTGCTGAGAAAGAGAAAATATCGTCAACAGAGTATTGTACTCTACTGACAGTAAGTGATTAGAGGTAAAATGTTGAGCTGTAAAACAAAGAAAAGGAAAGGAGATCTGTAGCTATGTCCATGTTGCCAGACTGCACACCATCCCAGCTGGGCACAAGGCCCTGTCTATCTCTCTCTCCTTTTTTCATCTGTTTGCTTTGGTAAAAACAGCACTGCAGGCCTGCGTTGGAGCCTGGGACTCACCAAACCAGGGCTCACGTGGGAAGTGGGAGGCACAGATAGAGATGTGTGCTGGAAGCCCCTGGGGTCTGGTAAATATTTTCATGAGTGGAAGAGGAGGAAGAAGAGGAGGAACTGAAGAAGTATGAGTGTGTGAATAGGGATTTTGTTAGGACAGACCTGCCGTCATGCTGATCGTGGAGAGGCAAGTGCTCCACGTGAAGCCGTTTAATAATGATTATTAACAAGGGAGAATTTCCCCCTGTCTGCCTGAGTGCTGTATATATACGTGTGTGTGTGTGTGTATGCATTCACATCTACCCCCCATCCCTCTGTCTGTCTGCCTGTCTGCCTCCTGCCAGTCTTACTGCTGTTGATTGCATAATCACTTTAATGGAAGCAATCACATAACCACTGCAGACTATTTTGTATGTGCGCTTTATTCTCTTAGATGTAACGCACTGGACAGGTCCTTCACAATGACTCACCAGGCAGGACAGAGCAACAGTGAAAACAATAGAGTGGGTTACACACGCTTACAAACATACATATAGGCACGCATAGAAAGCCAGAAAGACAGAAGATAAGCACACACAAGCCACACAGACAGACAGACAGACAGACAGACAGTGCTGCAGGTGTTACTGTGTATGTGTTCATATGAGAGACAGAGAGAGGTCATTAATCCATCCATTTCAAGGTGGAGTCTTGTTTGGCCGGAAGGGGAGGGTTATGAGTAGAGGGTGAATTTGATGGGAAAGAGGATGAGAAGGGAAGGAGGAGTGAGAAAGATTGGGTTTCTACTCCACAGGGTCTGGCTTTAATCCTCCGAGAAATAAAATAATAAAAACTCTCTGATCAGGATGAGAGACAGACAGACAGACAGACAGACAGACAGACAGACAGACAGAGAACAGGGAGGGGAGGAAAATGATAAGCTGTACCTGCTACTGCAAATTTCAACAGCAGTGTGCTAAGCAGAAGAGAAAAAAAAGCAAGAGGCTGTGAGAATGTAACTGCATAGGACTTTACTGCTTTACGTTATGTGGTGAAATGACGAATAACAAGGCGACTACTGTAACAGCACCGAATATAAATAATAATCAAATGTACTTCAAATAGACTCGTTACCATGTACACAAGGATTTCTACAGATTTACTAAATGTGAGATTAAACATTTTTGTATATACTGAATTGAGTGGGTTGTCTTGACCATGGCTACAGACAAACACTGTCTAGTACCTGAAATTCACAATGTATTATTTCAACACAGATGGCTCCATTCTCAGTAATCTCCTTTTCCAGTTATAATATGAGATCTTGCTGGCGTCAGCTTTTTCAAATTATGAGAGTTTCATTATAGAAAATGACTATTGAATTCTGGCACGTCAGAGGAAGTTTATCATTATTATTATTATTATTATTTGTATTATTATTATTATTATTATTATTATTATTATTATAGTAGTAGGAGTAGTTTGTAAGTAGGCTATATATGTCAATTGGTCAAATGAACAAAAAACATCATGATTTCCAATATATTCTTTAACTTCTCCTGTCCATCAAACTAGTATTAGGTCCAGCTTCATTGAAATAGTGTTACATTTTACTTTTATCAAAAAGTTCAACACATCCCGAAATGTAGTCCCTATCATTTTGTATACAATAACGCTAGCAGTCTGTGGTGTATAGTGCCCTCAAGAATTACAGTAGTACAGTGGAATGGAAAAAAAGTAGTGTACATGTTATGGACACTAAACCTGTCAGTGATAACATTTTTTTTTTTTTTTACAAGGAATACCTCTTGAGATGTGTCATCTCATTTTCGAGAGGGTCCTCGGTAGGACTGGACAGTAAAAAGGACAAGACATTACAGTACAAAACAAAATGATTATAATTAATAAGTGTCCGAAATCTAAATTTGCTGCTCACTGACTGTTTAGTGTCTATTATATTGGGAGTAGGGATTGAGTGCAGGGAGTCACTTTGGACACAGCTCAGGTATAATGTTTACCATGGTCACCTTCATAGAGTGTTAGCATGCTAACATTAAGCACTGCACAAAGTACAGCAGAGGCTGATGGGAATGTCATTAGTTCTGCAGATATTTGGTCAAAAATATGGTATCGGATACATTCAATTTCAGAGCTGATGGTGGCCCTAGGTTAAAAGTTAAGGGATCACAAAAGGTGTTACAATTCATTCTGAGGGAGTATTACAGTAATGTAAGCCTATGTACCAAATATCATGGCATCCAATAGTTGTTGAGATATTTCTGTCAGGACCAAAGTGGAGGACCGATTAGCCACACTGGCTGAAGAGTACAGCATTGAACCATATGCGCAAACTGTATGAAGAAGTCTTGCTCCATATAAATAAGATACCGAATACAGGCGATGAAGAATGATACTGGATGAGCATAAACTGTATTTATTTTTTTAAGAACAACACAGCCAGATGTTTACTGAGTCCAGCAGAAAGACGTATAAAGCTGCAGAGACATGTGGCGTGCAGCCCTGGAGCCAACGCAAACACGTTTTTGTCTTCTTGTTCTGGTCGAATAAATTGCTTTTATCTTGGCTGCTTTATTTGGGCTCACTGCTGCTGATTGGGCCTCACAATCCCTGGTGGGATAAACTAGACAGGCACACATGTTGATATTCACACACATCCAGGCTACAGTTTATCTGTGTATGTGTGCTACAGTTAGGTGTATGTGTGTGTGTGTGTGTGTGTGTGTGTGTGTGTGTGTGTGTGTGTGTGTGTGTGTGTGTGTGTGTGTGTGCATCTCTGTTTGCCTTTGTATTCGTGCCTGTGTGCATACGTGTGTGTGTGTGTGTGTGTGTGTGTGTGTGTGTGTGTGCGCATGTGCGTGCATGCGTGTGCTTGCTAGGCCCTAGAGAGTGAATCAGCAGGTCCTGACGCATGCGAGTGAGTCGGGGCTGCCCGCTGGCCTGCCTGCATGGAGGAAAAACTCCATCAATGATTAAACGCCTGCGGCCATGTTTCAGAAGCTGCCTGCAACCACAGACACGCCATCACCGGCAAAGAGAGGGAGGGAGGGTTAAGGACATTGATAGAGAGAGAATAAAGATGAGTGAGCTAATGAGCCAAAATAAAACAGATATAAACCAGGTTGAGAAAAAAATGAGAGCTTGAAGAAAGAAAGATGGCACAAGTCAGGTAGTTCATTTTTCTTCCTCTTCCTCCTAACCCCCTCGTTAGTTTTTACCTCTCCTGCTTTTCCTCTCTGTCTCTAAATCTTTACCACCTTAAGCCACCCTCCTCCTCTCTTTTTCTTTTCTTACCTCCATATCTCCCTCCTTTACCTGGCCCTCCTTTCTTCTCCCTCTCCTCTCTCCCCTCCGCTCCTCTTCCAATTACCAGGAGGAATATGAGCAGAATCGCACACTTCACAGCTTTCAAGTGTTGGAGAGATCCTCCTGGGAATTATCCCCCCCACAACATCTAACCCTTCCCCATCCTTCCTCCTTCTCTGCTTATAATTTCTCTCTCCCCCTGTCTCATTTTCTCTCCATTCCTCCTCCATGCTGTTCCTTCGTTACCTTGCGTTGTTATTTCGCTCTCTTGCCTGCTTTTTTAATTGAAGTCTCTCTTCTTACTTTTAGCAAAATAATGTTATATTCTTACATTTCTCACTTTACTTAACTTACTATCATGTTTTATGCATTATTTATGTATTCAGGGATTTGAGGAAGAACTCCTTAAAAACAAACTTGACTAGTGCAAAGTTTAACTAGTCAATATGAGGTTAATCATATTTTTTCAAGTCAAAACAAAAGTGAAGAAAAAAGATAGATGGGAGCAGAGGAGAATGGACTGCAATGGAAATACATGAAATTATTTTAACCCTTTGAAGAAATACTTTTTATTTGAAGAATATGTGAATATTGGTGATCTGATAAGAAAAACATTTCTTTCAGAGCAAGAAATCTGAGCCAAAAAGAGATAAACTATGAGAACGTACAGGACGAAATAAATTAAGAAGTCGTGACCTGATATCTGTATCCTCAACCTGGCATTGTCCCCCATTTTCTCCCTAAATTATCTCCCTTTCTGTCTACCTCTCTACCTCCTTCTCTTCCTCTCTCCCCTCCGTCTCCCTCCCAGACTTTGACCTGGAATCAATACCACAGTCCGACTCTGGCTGGTCGATAATCTCATCCTCTGGCCGGCCACAGTGGAAGCCTCATCAACTTAGTGCCTCCATCCAAAAGGAATTACCTCTGCCACCACAAACATACAAACAAATAGGACTACCTGTTGACTTTTGTCATTTTTTCTTTCACCTCACTTTTTAACTTTTGTATGCCAGCTCCTTGATTTTATAGCATATTTCTGTAAAGCATATGAACCAATTGCATGTGATTTGCTTGAATTGATTGAGGTGATTTATTGTTGTTGTTTTATCTTCTACATTTCTTCAGTTATATTCCATTATGTTGTGTAGATACACACATAGGTACACTCAGCCATTACTGTAACAAAGAAACATGTTGTCATGGCTACCATCATCACAAAAAAACTTGATTCAATCAAGGCTAAGGTTAAGATAGGGATTAACAAGCGGCGGTTGCGTATTTTCACAGTGTATCTGTTCTCCGAAGGCAACAAACACTCCTGTACTGCAGTAGCAGACGGGAGAAAGGGGTGAGGATGATGAGGAGGTGCATAGGTGGAGGAAGAAGAGAATAAGGAGGAGGCAGGGAAGGATTTCAAGAACGAATGAGGCAAAAGAGGAAAGAGAAAAAGAGAGGGAAGAAGAAGAGGAGGAGGAGGAGGAAGCACAATGGGGAAAGAAGGAAGGGAGGCAAAAAAAAGTGGCTCCCGTTGTATCGGAGCAGCGGTGTGTGAAAACACACACTCTGCACTCCTGTCGCCTCTCTGCTTAATGAGGAGAGCCTCTCAGGAGTATAGTGCACGTGCGTGCACACACACACACACACACACACACAGATGAAAACACCCACAACCACAAATGTACAGTAGTGCACACACACACACACACTCACTCAAAGATTTACAACCAAGCCTTTGCATAATAACTTTTGCCGTCCAGTCTCAGTCCCATCCCCCACTTGCTCTCTTTAACATGATAAATGAGTCCCTGTAACCCTCGTCCAGCCACACACACCCACACACATAATTACAGTCACAGAAATCGCACATATTTAACAAGAAACAAAAGGATAAACAAATAAATAAATAAAAAATAAAAAGCCCATACATGTACATTCACAAGGCTCAATAGCCCAAATGCTAACAATGCAGACAAGTAGGCAAAGATGCAGTCGGATGGAAACTGTCAGTCACAGATGAAAAGTCAGTGGCTTCCTCTCTCTCTCTCTCTCTCTCTCTCTCTCTCTCTCTCTCCCCCGTCCTCTTTCTCTTTGCACTTTCATGCGTTCTCATTATTGCTGCAGCTCTCTCTGCCTCTGATTCGATCTCTTCTCTGCGCTTCATTGTGCTTCATATTTTCACTTCCCTTTCCTTATTTGGTCTCTATCTATTTTTTTTCCTCCCTCTGCTTTACTTTCAAAGAGGAAATTGGAACTCTTTCCTGCAATCCATCTTTTGTCACACTAATGCCTGCACCGTTTTTTCTTTGTTTTCCCCCATTTCTGCTCCTTTTCCATCCCTGCACCCTCCAAAGCTACCCCACCCCTCACCCTTATACACACACACTCACACACTAGAAGTACTACTTTCACTCATGTCCAGTCAGCAGGTTGCGTAACTCTCAGCGCTTTGTGGGTCTGGATGCATGCATTTGTGTGTGTGTGTGTGTGTGTGTGTGTGTGTGTGTGTGTGTGTGTGTGTGTGTGTGTGTGTGTGTGTGTGTGTGTGTGTGTGTGTGTGTGTGTGTGTGTGTGTGTGTGTGTGTGTGTGTGTCTGTGTGTGTGTCTGTGTGTGTGTCTGTGTGCAATGTGAGCTTGTGTGCAGAGATGACATTGCAAAGTAAAGAGGACAGAGGCAGTTTTGGTGCATAATAAAACTTGATCTATGGCTGCTTTGCAATCACACTGACCCGCAGAAACAGAAAAACACACACAAACACACACACACACACACACACACACACACACACACACAGAAACAGAGTGTGTCAGGCTCTGCAGTCTGCAGATAGGTGCACATTTAGCAAATAGACACACATGCAAATACATCACACAGACACACTAACTCCCCCATTAAGCGTGCATTTAAAAAAATCACACATGGACACAAATACACACAGCCTATATATATATATATGTGTGTGCCTACTTTGTGCACATGTACTCACATTTGCTGCACACACTTAAAAAGAGCCACTTAGCCAGTGCAGGCTTGTGTCCCAGTCGATGAAGAGTTAAAATACAAAAAATTTATCCTATTTTGTTCCAGGGAGAGAACCGGCTGGGAATGTGACTGTGAAATCCAGTTTGAATTGTGCCCAACCTCACATGGTCCACTATACTCTGTGAGCCCTGTACACGTGTCAAAAATGACCAGCTGTCCTAAAACAAAACATGAGCATACAAAGGAGAATTTTACTAAAATACATTTAAAGTGGAAAGCTGCATCCCATTATTTGTGGCATTTTGGCACAGAAATGGAAAGTTTGAGTTTCTGTAGGTGGTGCAGTTTCCTTTGTGTGTTCAGTAATGGGGGCTATTGCTGCTTGTGCTAACTACTAATTAGCATTTTAAAACCAGAATTGTAAAAGTGATCGTTTTGTGCACCAGTGAATGGCACTGTAATGTGAGTTTTGATGTTGAATCACTATTGCATTGTTTCAAATCACATACGGACTTTTTGTATTATAGTAGAAATAATGTATGAATACGGCATCTATAAAACTGTTGCACTGTGGATTTTTATTCTCTCCTCTCCTCTTTGTTTTTTTACAGTAACAGTTACAGTCAGTCATAGACACACACACAACGACCAGACAGACATAGATGGATTGTGGGTGAGGGTGTATTTGGAGTGGGAGGGGGGTAGGTGTGGGAGCTTATCCAAATGTGGCCAAGACAAGAGTAACACAAAACAACCAGCCGGCAAGGCAAGCCACAGCACCACATGTTAAGACAGAATACCAAATGAAGCAGACTCCGATATTACCCTGCCTTCACCACTCCAATTGTCTGGGGGAATATATATGATGAATCATGAAGAGGTTTTTTTTTTGCATAACTCTCTGCTTTTCACTCTGCTTCTGTCTTTGTCTGTTTTCTCTCTCTCCTCATATTCTTTACGTTATTCTTAATGAACTCCTCTGTGAGTCCACCACTCCCTCTCTCTCTCCTATACTTCAACTACTTCCATTCTTCTTCTCTCTTTCTGTCTCCTCTCTTCCTCCCCTTTTCTATTCTCTCCATACCTCTCCTCCCTCCCTTCCCTACCTTCTCTCTCTCTTTTCAATGTACATAACAGTGTACTCTTTAGGAGGGAGCCCTGGTGGTATCTATGGCAACCAGATTGCTAGGCAACAGCCGTTTCTCCCTTCCTTTCCTGTGCAGTGCAGCAGCGGCAAGAATCAACAAATCAAAAGCTGAGGAGGAATGCCGGTATACATGAAAAGTTCAGAAGATATCCAGAAAGCATTGCATGTTCTCTATTTCCACATGTGCTGTCTTAACATGGATAAATATTGCATACATTAACATAAAATCAATCTGTGTTTGCACTGGAAGACAGGAAATGAAAAGAATAGGCCTGAAAAATACAATTAAAAAAACCTTATGAAGGTTTTTCCTCTGAATGTGAAACACAAAGCCAGTTTTCCTGTTGTTGCTGTGCACATGCACATACAGACAAATAATAGGCAATGTAGGCACACATATGCTCATTAACATACAATTATACCTTTGTGCACACACCACTGGAGCCCATTGGAAAGAAGTTTAAAAGTCATTAAACCAAGGCATTTTGGGCAATTTGGCAAGCTTTGGCATTCTCCACATTTCAAAATTGATCTTTGATATTACATTTGACAGAAAAAGATAAAATAATGGTCAGAATTTGGTGGTTTGTAAAGTTTTGGTGGCAAACAGCATTAGATGCAGATAATTAACAGCTTACAAGACCCATTGAACTGACAAAGACTAGTCCCAGTAATGAACAACAACTGTATCTGCCCAGTGACACGGCTAGAAATGGCAATGTAATAGCTCAAGCAAGAAACACAAGAGCTGGAATCTTACCACACTTCAAATCAAGAGAAAGACAAATAGATGAAGAAAGAGAGAAAAAGAAAAAAAGGCAGTGGTGCTTATATGGTGTGACAATACACACAGAGAGGAGTGGCGATTTTAGGTTCCTCGCGTTGTATACATTTATGTTAGTTGATCAAAATTAGTCCTTCATTCCTCTGTTTGCAGACAGCGGAAGGAGGACAGGGAGGCCATTTTGAGACACAAGGCCAAAAAACTGGAGAGGGGAAAAAACACAACAACCAACAATGGTGAGTAGGAAGAGAGGGACGCTGACCTTCAAAGGGCTCAATTACATGTCACACACACTCAAAGTTGGGCATGACTGCCTATACAGCACATTCACACAGATCAGTGGCACACAGAAGCACAAACAGACACACACAGCTAAATAAATGCACATGCATGTGTGTGTGTGTGTGTGTGTGTGTGTGTGTGTGTGTGTGTGTGTGTTGTGTTGTGTGCATTTTTTAAGCACACACATTAAGGTACACACACTCAAAGCGTCCCTGTTGCTCAACACCGTAGGACCGTCTGTCCGTCCAGATAAAGTGGCCTCTGAATCTCAGTTCTGATTTGAGAGAGGGGGATTTAATGACAACTATGCTCCCCCCTTCTCATTCTCCCTCTCCCTCTCCCTCTGTCTGTTTCTCTCTCTCCTTCTCTCTCTCTCATTCATTCACAGTTGCAGTTTCTCTCAGTCTGTGTCCTTCTTGCAATCTATTTATCTTGTTCCTGCTATTTTGCGCTATTTTACTACCCCTTTCTCATTTACCTCTCTCTCTCTCTCTCTCTCTCTCCCTCTCTCCACCAACAAAACCAATTTTCAGGTGGACAGTGCAGGGCCGACCTCTAAAGTAAACATCCCCCTTATTCATCCACTTCTCCTCCTCCTCCTCATCTTCTTCCTCGTCTTCCCCCACCCCTCCCACCATCACATCAATGCCAAAGGAGCCCCCACCCCACTTTCCCCTCCACCTCCAACCTTCTGTTTGGAGGAAAGGAAGTAGAAGAAGAGTAAAATCAAAAAAACAACATAGTATGTGGTGCAGTCAAGAATTTTAATGAGACTGCTAATTTTCAGTAAATACAGTACATCAGCTGGGATGCAGATATATGGGGAGGTTTAGTGGTGGTGGTTGATTCTGGTGGTGATGATCATTGGTAGTGTAGTAATTTTAAGGAAACCCAGAGCTGGATACTGGATGAAGACAAAACAGGAGATAATAGAAAATGAGAAGCAGAGAGGGATATGAGAGGAGAGGAGGATTAAGTGACGATGCAGAGCCAAAGAAGAAGAGGAAAGTGGTGAAAGATGGACGAAGAGAAAGAAAGGGAATAATCTCTCATTTATCAGACTGATGGAAAAACAGGGAGAGAGGATGGAGCTGGATAAGGTTCAGAAAGGACAGAAAAAGACACACACACTTTTGTCATAGAAGCAGCATGAATGTACATACCATGGCGTCTAGACGGCTTTTTGAGCCAGAATACAGCATAAATTATGCATACAGGGTTGTTCTCATTCGGGGGAGCTGTGTTAATATTATTACATATGTGGCAATATACCGAAGGGTGGAGGGTGGTGCAGTCTCTGCCATGACACTCAGCAAATTGGGGAAAGCACACACACATTAACGCATGCACACTCACACATATGAACACACTCACGGAGCCTTGCAAATGATGTGGACACACACGTACACACCAAGCCAAAAGGCTAAGCTTCCTTTTTCATTTCAGCAGAGAAGATTGCATTTTCTGAGGATGTGTGTGTGTGTGTGTGTGTGTGTGTGTGTGTGTGTGTGTGTGTGTGTGTGTGTGTGTGTGTGTGATTACTGACTGTTTAGGAGGGAGTGATGGGGGATATTAAACAATTCAAATGCTGTCTCTCTTGCTCTCCTCCACTGGAGAGACCTAAGACTGCAGCATAGCCACACACAACACACACACACACACACACACACACACACACACACACACACACACACACCACACACACGCACCACACACATAAACACACAAATACTGGGCCAGTCTGTTCTGTCAGACAGGCCAATTTAAAAACACACACTGCCAATTAACTTAGAAGCAGAATAGTTTCAGTGTGGACATTGTTGTAGTGCAGCACACACACATAATGTGGATATGTATGTTTTTGTGTGTTTATCTGCGTTCTATTCTGAGCAAATTGCTTGTTTTAAGACCGGGGGGAACAAAGAAAGTGGAGGAATCGTCTACGCTATCTTTTCAAATGTCCACAGCTATTTCTCTTGTTTTTTGTTTTTTTTATGTGAATAACCATAGCCATTTTCCTAACGATTACTGACCAAAACACAATCTCCTGCAGGATAAATGCATACTATTGTCCTTAAAATAAGTGCTTTAAAAGGAACAAAAGACGCAGACAGAAGATAACACCAAACAAAAACCACACACTGATAGAAAACTGTGGGGGAAAATAAATAGCCACAAGAAACAAAGGCTAGCAATTTGGTTAGTGTCGATGCTGCAGCTGACAGGAGGGGAGGTTTGACGTCTGATTAATGACCCGTTCATAGAAACCTAAATATTTGCTTTCCGTGTTGTTCCCTGGCACTCTTATGGTACCCTTGATACATTTAGCAGAACCTTTGTAGCCGTGCAAAATGCAATCTTGGGATGCCTACCCACAGTACTGTTATGTATGCAGCACACTACCATTCAATGCTTTTTACTGCACATGTGATTTTGGACAATCGTGCTCTAATGCACAACCCTGCAGGTTTTGCACTCTGCCCCTTTACAGCTTCAGGAAGTCTGCCAAAACTCAATAACTCTGACTTCCTGCAGTTCATCTTATTAAATAGGTCCAAAAAAAAAGTCAAAAGCCCATAGAGAATGATGCGACCAATATTCAGTGAGAGTAAATGTCGCTGAGCCAGATGTATATGAGACATTTTTCATGATGGACAACTTGTCCAACGCACGTGTAAGTAATTAACATTTAGTGGCGACATTCCATTAAATTGTTCCATGTAGTGCCAAGACATGGTTGATATATGCTGGCTTATTGGAGCACCAACATGGAATGAAGCCATCATCAATGTAGGAAGAAAAATGTGTATCTTCTATAAAATAATAAGCATGCAGATTGTGATCTTTCTTCATAAGGTGATGGCACTCATGCACCTTGCTTAATTGCCAGGGAATGTTGTTATTGGATGATTACATTCAATGACAATGTTTGTTTGTTTAACGTCCAATGCAAAAACACTATGTTAAAAGCAGTCTTTGGAGGGTATTCCACTACAGATTACTGAATACATGCCCTAAAAGGTAATTTCTAAAATATTTCATTAGATTACCCAAATTAAGTAACATATTCTAAATACTAAATTACTTTTGGAATACTTCAAAATCAGCTTGCTGAGCTCATTTGTCTGGGTCTGGGCCCACGGTCTGGCTGACTAAACAAGGAGGGACCCATCTGCTAGCGATAGGGGCCGACTGAGAGACTGAGAGAGCTACATGGAGCTACATGGATAAATATGCAACAAACAAGCCACTTTGAAATGTTGCTGTTGTCATGAATACAAAAGTTGGGTGACCCTCCCCCCTACACTAAAACAACTTAGATGACCCTCCCATCAACAAAGAATAAAAAGACACGACCCTCCCCTATTTTCCTCCAGTGGTCCATTCCATAAATACCGAACGGTCCCTAAATTTTCCATAATCCTGCTGACAAACAAGCCAACAAACAAACCGAACCAAAAACACAACCTCCTTGGCTGTGGTAATAAAGTAGTCTAATCCCTACAAGCCATCTCTTTTTAAAGACATTAACTGTATTCAGAATACCACCAATTCAAACTGTAATTGTAACAAATACAGTTACTCATATATTGTATTATAAAAACGTAATCCTGATACTTTTAAATGTTTTACTGTAACTGTTAAGGTGAAGCAACAAAAACAACCAGTTAAGGTTAGAGAAAGATCATGGTTATAGTTAATAAAAACTAAACAAAAATTGTAGCTCTGTCTCCTTCATGAAAGTCTAAAATGCTATACCACAACCTCCATAGCCTTACTTTCTGCCTTGCTTCATATAAGAAACACTACACCCGGCATTGGAACTGAAGGTTGTATTGATAAATCCAAGGCACTGTCCGTGGTGCTGAAGTAGCAGATAGATTTGTAATTGCGATTTATCTGATAGATAAACTATATAGCTGGGGGGGATTAAAAATATAGAACGACAAGTGTCGTTAATGAGGCCGTTCACTGGTAACGGATGATCGAAACGAACCGTCCAACCTGTTAGAAATGAACAAATGGTCTACTGTCTACATGTATACATCTCAAATTTAAATGTAGAGTGATCATGTAATTTCCCAGAGTCTTCTTCACTGATAGTTATTTAGAGCTGATGAGTGTTTAAAGAGAACTGGTTGAAGAGCTGTTTGTTCCCATCATTGAGATAATGTACCATGCTAACATTTGCTAATTAAACACAAAACACAATGTACTGCTGAGGCTGAGTGTAATGTCATTTGTTTTGTCAATATTTGGTCATAAAATAAAGTACTGACAAAATGTAATTTGGGGACATTACTTTTTGTACAAAATGTAAGTGCAATCCATCCAATAGTCAAGACATTTCACTCAAAAATATTAAGGTGACCTTCATACTGGTGCTAGAGGAAACCTCAGGGGATCACGAAAGTCATAAGTATTTATCTTCTGGGGACCATGAATGTCCGTACAAAATTTCATGGTAATCCATTCAATAATTCTTAAGATATTTCAGTCTGGACCAAAGTGGTTGACCGCACAAACAACCAACATTGCAATTAATATATATAATATATGCTAGCATTGCTTAAATTACGTTTTTTATTGTATTATTAATTGTATGTATGTATGATATGCCACTTCATGACAAACATCTGTGCCCCTGCATTTTTGCATCAAAATACATACTGTACCTTCACTGTCTGTTGAAAGGTACAGACTGTACAATAGACGTTGAAATATAAATGTAGTGTGTGATGGTAATTTACCAGAGTGTTTGACTGGTGTTTGTTCACTGACAGTTTCTTAAGAGCGGATGAGTGTTGATTGAAGAGCTGTTTGTTCCCTCATTGAGATGATGTATCTTTGAAAGCATACATGTTGAAACGGTCTGAACTGTTACATTAACTCAGATATGTCATGACTGATATAAACACCAGAATGGTGTTCACCTTTACATTTTCAGAGTAAGAGAAATGCTGAACATTGTTGCTGTAATGTGAAGTGAGTACTTCAGTATGCTTGCCACCACTTGTCTTTCTACTGCATGTAAATAGTTATCTCATTATTTTCCTATGCATTATCATCAAGGCTAAGATCTATATGATTCTCTGTGCTTGTTGGCTGCTGATTCTGCATTCTAACTGACTGCCAGACCTTTAACACAAGAGGTCTGACGGTGAATTTAGCCATGGGCTACAGAAACCCAGACAGTAAAAGGTTAAATGCTACATTGTAAAAAGAGCTAAAATTACCCTTGGCCTTGGAGATGGTCCAGTGGGGAAGGACGCCGACTGACAACCAAAATTACCCTTGGGCTAAGTTAGCCTTGGGGCAACCATGCAAATATCCAGGTGTTCTGTGCAACCTTAAATACACTTGGAGTCACGTATTCTGGCTATCGACACAGAAAAACAGGCAGAAGTGTGACAATCAGCCTCCAACAGAGTAAAAACCCTTTTAATGCAGGAGATGCACATATGATGCAGTGATAGTGTTTTAAGCCCCCAACGCCTCCTTCCATGCAGCGCTGCGACCGTTGACTTCAGGCACCTAACCCTAACCTTAACCCTAACCATAACCATAACCATTGCCTAATCCTAGTGACGTTGGGGGCTTAAAACACCAATAAACTATGAGGCAGGTCTACTCAATGCATGTTTGAGCTGTTTGTCCCCATTCATATTAGGGTTAATCCTTGTTGTCATTGTTTTTACAGAAGCTCCCATCTGCAACTGCAGCTGCATACACACATCACTGCAAAACAATAGAAATACCCAGAATTGCATTATGCCACTATCTATAAAGTTTACTCCACTTTCTCTCAGTCCTTTTGAGACTTTTCGCCTGTTCACCAAAGCCAGTGTCAGACCTTTGTTTAACCCAGGTCGAGTTGTGTCAAGAAGCCAAGTCAGATGATTCATGGCGACCCATTTTGATCGACCACAATCACAGTTTTAACCTGTGTCACTGCGTCAGTCTGAAAAGCAAATTAGTGAGAGCTGAGGAAGCCAGCCAAACTCAGTACTCCACTGGGATACATTTTATCCTTCATCTACACAAGTGTACACTTTGGATTTGGCTTAGTCAGCACTGTAACTATCAATAATGCTGCAAGAGGAAATCTAGGACGATCAATAGTTCTTGATAATATTATGGTTTTTAAGGTTTGTTGAATGACCCTGAAACTGCTAAACACTCCACATGAAGTAAATAATGGATGATCATGGACAACTAAACAATTATGAGTTTAATATTCAGACAGCAGACTCACGCTTATGGTTGTTCTTGCGCTGGAAGGGTAGTGTGTGTCGCTCCGAGTCTTCTTCTCCCTCTTCATCTGCCAGGTGTGTGTGAGTGTAATGGTAACTCAGCCCTGGGCGGTTCTTATAGCGCTTTCCACAGACTGTAACACACACACACACACACACACAGTGTATAAAACTAGTTTTCTGAGTGTGTACGTTTAGCATAAAAGAGTAAGGAGAAACAGGGATAAAGAAATCATGTTTGACGCTCACTGTCACAGACGTAAGGCTTGTCTCTGTCTTCAATAGCAGCTGGCTCTTGTCTCTTTCTCATGCCCCCGACACCGTAGGCCTGCAGAGACCACACACACACACACACGCATGAACACACAAACACACACACACACGCGTGAGAACTCGGACAGCCACATGCAAAATTACACATGTACATAAGATACAAACAAAAAGTTTGAACTTCCACACAAGTCCTGCATGCACACACATCCAGTACATAATAAAAAGAGTGTAACAGCACACTCCTCACTTGTGTGTTTGAGTGTCTATACACACACACACACACACACACATACATACACACACACAGACACACACACACACACACACACACACACACACACACACACACACACACACACACACACACACACACACACACACACACACGTTTGCATTCTAATCATCTGCTCTCAGTGTAAAGCACCACTTCCAGCAGGAGGGGGCTGATGACACCTAGCAGGGGAGCAACTGCTCCAATTAGCAACCCTGGTGTCTGTGTGAGTATGTGTATGTGATGATTTTCAGAATACATTGTTAACACTTGATTATCTTCCCATAAGACGCCCAAAAAGACTGGAAAAAACCTGTCTGATCTAATCAAAGTTGTAAGGTTGTCCCAGCACGATTTAAATCTCTGGATCTAATTGCATTTATTCTCCATAATGTCAGATGACATTTTACAGATTCCGGATATAGATAAGTCAAACTCACTAAATAAAATACAATAAATTATATCTATCATAACCTCAGACTGGGAATTGCCAAAGTGCCATTTCTGTAGATGCAATTAGACTAGTACAATTTCTTTATGTATGTATTGGTATTAAAGCTTTAGTTTAATCCTTGTAATATTCATTTGACACCAGGAGGATAACTTATGGGCTGTCATTTTATAGTATAATGTAATCATCAGAACTTTTATTGCTCTGTGTCTGACAGACAGGATACTAAACTTTCACATCACAGTTTGCAGACTTGCTTCCCTAGTTTCACTCTTCTATACTGACAGCCTTATTTTGTGGCTTGTTAGTTCAGTATAAAATGACCAGGGAAAAAAGAGATGATTCATGAAATGTCATTGATGTCTTACCCGTGCTTTGGTACGGTTCTTGCGCTTTGGTACATCTTCCTCCATCTCGTCCACCTCCAGCTCATGAGGGAAATCCCCAACCAGCAGTTTCTACGGATGAGACACACAGAGAGAGAAAAAGAAAGAGATAGAGAGAGAGACAGACAGAGAGAGATGGAATGTCAGACAGGTTAGTAAGTTTCATTTCCTTACCTTTACTTTTACTCTATTTTCTTTCCTTTTCCCCTCAACAATCAAATAAAGGGGTATACCATGCAAGTTATTATTGCACTTCTATTAGTTAGGGGATTCACAAGGGGTACATTAAGAATAATAATCATGGGTCAAGCTTCAAAAACACTGGATTCTTCATTTCCCATAATACATGACATTCTGATCTCTGATACTGAGTCATAAAAATCTGACAAAGATAAGCATAACAAGGGAAGCGTTGAGTGTGCACATGGAGCTATGATGGGGCAGTGTTGAAGTAATGCCTGGCCTGGTGAGTCCCGAGCTGGGCTGGAGTCAGAGGAAACCCTGGATTATAGGCCCTAAATACTTCTCTATCTCTCAAAGGGCCACTGTGAGGGCCATTCACTCAACTGCTGATTGATTAGCTGTTCATCTGAGTTCGAGAGCAACTGCTTCAAGCAACAAAGAGATCAGAGAACAGAAAACAGAGAAACAACAAAGTACAGAAGAGAGAGAGAGAGAAAATGAGAGAGGGAAGAAAGAGAAACGAGAGTCTCACCTGACACTCGCTCATTGGCTCTTCCTCCTTGGTTTCTACCTTCTTGTCCAGGGTTTCCCCGGCGAGCAGTGACTCCAACACAGGACCATCTGGGATACCCCCCTCCTTCTTTAGAGAAGCCTCGTAGTCTAGAGAATGAGACAATTACAATCAGAAAACAGCAGAGATTTCACATTCATGCTGACATGCTCAGTTGAGCTGACAGTGCCCAGAGGAAACACGATTTCACAAGGACTTCAGCTTCTGCAGTAAAAACACTGAAGTGATCTTCTGCAATTTGTCTAAAATATCACACAATTTTGTATTGCTTGTGGGAAGTGTCCACAATTTCTCTACAGATGTTTTCTCTTCATATAACCACTTGCTATATAGTGTTTAACTAAAAACTATGAATATACATAAAACTTTTTTTTAAATTGTGATACAAAGACAAAGCTCAGAAATGACACAAAGCCATGAGCCATTAAGTGTTATTTTAAAGGTAGAAGAAAAGTGGAGGTGGGGATATTTTCTGACCTCTTGAATTTAGAGGAGCAAGGTACATCTTAACCCCAGCTCGCTAGTGGGCCAAGTACTACAAAAGCACAATAAGCAGCCAAACATTGCTCAAATCCACAGAACTTCATTTTAAATTCCCAATTTTCAAAAACCACAAATTGCTGAATTTCAGGGAACTACATGTTTTTAAAATAATATAGCTTCAATGATAGCTGCACAAGCAAATACAGAATACACGGCATATGTGATACTGTCAGACGATGTGGAATAAAGATAAGACCTTCCCAGCCTTAATTTACAATTATCAATATGCACCCAGTGGATACACCGATCTCACAATTCCGTCAATGGGAAAAGTTATCAAAATTGCTCCTTAATTACCGATCTTAAACTCGATCGGTACAAGCCGTGGGTCCTCCAGGATGTTTAGCCGTCTCTTCTTTCGCCAGCAGCGAGCAGGATATGTGTACAACTGACCTGGAGCGTGACCTGAAACACAGAGAATACACAGCTCAGTTATAGAACACACTGCCATGATTCTTACATTAAGTAGTGCATGAACAAAAACTGGATTGGATAAATTGATGTCTACATGTAGGCACAGCAGGCAAGTTTGAGCTAAATGCTAACACATTCACATTTACATGTACTGTACAGATGATGGGAATGACATTTGTTTTTCAGGTATTTTCAAATATTTGATCACCAACCAAATTTCATGGAAATTCATCCAATAGGTTGACTCTGAACCACTAATGTCAACCTGCAGGTGGCGCTATAGGGAGAGTCAGATTTTCATCCGCTGGGGACCACGAATGTCTAAACAAAATGTTATCTTAATCCATCTAATAGTCTAGACTGTAGCATAGCTAAGAATATAAATGGCTGTGGTGTAAACAGTTGTCTGTACATGTTGTCTGTGTTTCCAAACCAAAAAAGTTATATTATTTATTTATATGTGTTTTAAATATAAACTACTTTTTGTTGGTTTTGTAAAATAATCAGCCATTAAACAAAGTACCAAATAGAAATAAACCTTACATTTTAAACACATACAGAATGTTAATCAATTCATTTTTCAATTTAATTAATTACTATTCTGTGCAAATCAAGTTATGACTAAAAATTAACTAGCAAACAAAAGAATTGTACTGGCAGACACCAGGCAAAGCCCGACAACCTGAAATCATCATGCAGAAGTGCACACATACACACGCACACGCGCACACACACACACACACACACACACACACACACACACACACACACACACACACACACACAAGTGCATTCTCTCTGGAATAGTTGGTGCCAGCGGCGTATCATTGCCTACAGGGGTGTCTGATTCACTGCCAAAGTACACTGATGTTACAGAGAAAGAAAAAGCGATGAGAAAAACACCCATTGGGGAAAGTATAAAAAAAAGTTCAGGTATGAAAGGTAGGACGCCTGGAAAAGAGGGGGAGGAAATGAGAGAGAGGGTAGAGGAAGGAAAATGAGACGGAAACAAGCAGGGCAGAGGAAGGAAGGAAGCTGCGGGACAAATGACTGGAGAAAATCATTTGTGTAGCACAACAGCTGGTAAACAATGCACACACCGACAAAGAAGAGTGCTCTAAAGAGCTCGTCAAGCTTTAGCAAGCTACTTGCCACTTTATTCAGACAAGGTATCAACACACACACCTCACATACAGAGAGACACACACCTGGTCCGCGGTGGTTCTTCTCCATCCAGATGTAGCAGTTGCTCTGGGCCACGCCGGTCTGGGAGTCCAGGAAGGGGAGACGCATGGAGCGCTCGGCGCACAGACGGGCATTGTAGCTGCGACAGTGTTCAATGGCCTCCTTATAGAACTCCTCACCAAGACTGAGAGAGAATAGAGAGTTGAAGAAGAGGAGGGAGAATAGAAAGAAGGAGGGTGTGAGGGGGTCAAAGGTGAAGGACGAAGATGGAGTACAGTCCAACATTAGCGGGGGAATAGGATGCCAAAACCACGGCATGTTTTTGTGTGTGTTTACATGTTAGTCAAAAGAGGGACTGGTGTCATGGACTGGTTTGTGTGTGTTTGTGTGTGTGTGTGTGTGTGTGTGTGTGTGTGTGTGTGTGTGTGTGTGTGTGTGTGTGTGTGTGTGTGTGTGTGTGTGTGTGCATGTAGGTGCAGTCCTATTAACCTGGGTCACAGCAGATGAGCTGGCAACTACACACTGTAAAAACCACACACAGTCGCACACATGCAGTACAGTAAAACATTTTTCAATGTGAGGACAATGTATGCACTGTATCTTCTCACCTGTACAAGTGTGAGTTTGATTAACATTCAGCGTAATATTCTTCTCTTTGGTCCTCCCTCCCTCCCTATTCCCTCCCATCCCTCAACCCCCATCTTACCTGTTCTTGATGACTGCACCTCCAGATTGCCTGTGGGGAGAAGAGGAAGAAAAAAAATAAAAGATGTGTGGTGAGTCACTCCTCCACTCCACCCTCCCTCCCTCTCCACGTCTCAGTCTTTTACAAAATCTTTTCTGCACTCTCTTGCTCTTGTTTCTCTTTTTTTCAGATGTTTTGTTGTTGTTGCATGTTTAACTTCACACTCTGCCCATCTCTCGCTACAGTTCTTTTTTGGTTAATTCCCATCTTTCTTTCGCACTTCTCTCTCTTCTCTGTGTCTCTCTCCTGTTAATCACTCCTCTCTAGTGTCTTCCTGCTGAGTGCAGACAAGGTCATTTTGCTATACAGACGGTAGATACAGGACAGACAAAAATTCAGCTACACACTGCACAAAGCTACAGTGCTGGCAAACACCAACCTCACAAAAACAGTGCAGTGCAACTAATTTAGCCTTGTCAGACTCTCGATGGACAGTAAAAACAAAGGTCAAAACCGAACAATAATAATACGCCTAGAGAGAGAGAGCGAGAGCTAATACGCCCTCTATGGTAGAGGCAGAGCTGGAGGATGATGGGGGATTGTCGTCAATTTCCCTGGTGGAGGTTGCTGAGGTAGTTAAACAACTCCACAGTGGCAAAGCCCCAGGAAGTGATGAGATCCGTCCAGAAATGCTTAAAGCTCTGGGTGTGGAGGGGTTGTCTTGGTTGACACGCCTCTTCAACATTGCGTGGAAGTCTGGGACGGTGCCTAAGGAGTGGCAGACCGGGGTGGTGGTTCCCCTTTTTAAAAAGGGGGACCAGAGGGTGTGTGCCAATTACAGGGGTATCACACTTCTCAGCCTCCCCGGTAAAGTCTACTCCAAGGTGCTGGAAAGGAGGGTTCGGTCGATAGTCGAATCTCAGGTTGAAGAGGAACAATGCGGATTCCGTCCCTGGTCGTGGAACAACGGACCAGATCTTTACTCTGCAAGGATCCTGGAGGGAGCCTGGGAGTATGCCCAACCAGTCTACATGTGTTTTGTGGATCTGGAGAAGGCGTATGACCGGGTGCCCCGGGAGATACTGTGGGAGGTGCTGCGGGAGTACAGGGTGAGGGGGTCCCTTCTCAGGGCCATCCAATCTCTTTATGACCAAAGCGAGAGCTGTGTCCGGGTTCTCGGCAGTAAGTCGGACTCGTTTCAGGTGAGAGTTGGCCTCCGCCAGGACTGCGCTTTGTCACCAATCCTGTTTGTAGTATTTATGGACAGGATATCGAGGCGTAGTCGGGGTGGAGAGGGGTTGCAGTTCGGTGGGCTGGGGATCTCATCGCTGCTTTTTGCAGATGATGTGGTCCTGATGGCATCATCGGCCTGTGACCTTCAGCTGGATGAGTGTGAAGCGGCTGGGATGAGGATCAGCACCTCTAAATCGGAGGCCATGGTTCTCAGCAGGAAACCGATGGAGTGCCTTCTCCAGGTAGGGAATGAGTCCTTACCCCAAGTGAAGGAGTTCAAGTACCTTGGGGTCTTGTTCGCGAGTGAGGGGACAATGGAGCGGGAGATTGGTCGGAGAATCGGCACAGCAGGTGCGGTATTACATTCAATTTATCGCACCGCTAGACGAAAAGAGAGCTGAGCCAGAAGGCAAAGCTCTCAATCTACCGGTCAGTTTTTGTTCCTACCCTCACCTATGGTCATGAAGGCTGGGTCATGACCGAAAGAACAAGATCCAGGGTACAAGCGGCCGAAATAGGTTTCCTCAGGAGGGTAGCTGGCGTCTCCCTTAGAGATAGGGTGAGAAGCTCAGTTATCCGTGAGGAGCTCGGAGTAGAGCCGCTGCTCCTTTGCGTCGAAAGGAGCCAGTTGAGGTGGTTCGGGCATCTGGTAAGGATGCCCCCTGGGCGCCTCCCTAGGGAGGTGTTCCAGGCACGTCCAGCTGGGAGGAGGCCTCAGGGGAAACCCAGGACTAGGTGGAGGGATTATATCTCTAACCTGGCCTGGGAACGCCTCGGGATCCCCCAGTCGGAGCTGGTTAATGTGGCCCGGGAAAGGGAAGTTTGGGGTCCCCTGCTGGAGCTGCTATCCCCGCGACCCGACCCCGGATAAGCGGATGAAGATGAATGGATGGAAAACCGAACAGCAGAAACAGTGATATTGTCCTTTTTATTCTACACATTCTTTTTCCCTGTCAAAACCTGGTGCCTACATTACCCACAATGCAACTCCACTCCCGACAGTTCTAATGCTACTAGCGGCTAATGTTACCTTGAGCCTCTAGCGGCTCGCCTCAATCACAGATGAGGAGCGTTATACAGAGAGCTGGTAAGCTCACTTCTTTCTAGTCCACCCCCCCCAAATTCTTTTCATTTTCAGCTTGTAGTCTTCAGGCCCAACTGATGCTGACTCAAGTAAAATCACTTGAGGATGTTTATCAGACTTCACACAGATCCCTCTAGAGCCACACAAGGCTTGTTCCAATCTCTAACACCTGTAAACACACTTTGAGTTCCCCATTAAATAGGCTGCACCTATCCCCTGATAAGCCAAAAGCCGAAAAACCATGAACCATAAAGTTGTTGTTAATACTAAAAGTTTCGCTGGAATTTTAGTCTTTTAAAAAACAGGCTATATCTAAAAGAATGTAGCAAACAATGACAGAAAAGAAAATGTATGGTTTACAATTTCAAAATCAAATCAAAACACTTTGTATGCATTATGTGCCAAACCATGTAAAGATTGAATTAAATGTTTTGCAATAATTCAAAATTGCAAACTTGTGCTGATGATGCTGTCATGATGCAAGTAGTCCAGGAGTTAAATAAACTGCCCCAAAACATTTTTCTTTTAGGATTGCATATTAGCACTATCCAGGCTGCTATCTGCACCAAATCTAATCAGTTCCGTCTTGGCCCAAGGCTTAAATTTGTACCAAATTTGTTAAATTGTTTTTGAGATATCTGCTAAGTAACAGACAAAAAGAAAACAAAATCACTGGACTGAAAGCCTCCTTAGCTGAGGTACTTATTGAAATCTGCCACAACAACACACTTTAAAGGTACAAACGGAACCGTCAATAATCCTTTAGTAGAATAAAAGTAAAATTAGGCTTGAATTAAAAAAAAAAGATTATTTACACTTTAATATCCTCAAATTGGATTAAAGCTATTTTTTCAAATAAAGAAAGGTGCTGAAAGAACCTCTTGTAAAAAAAAACTGTCCTGGTTGGAAATAAGGACAGTCCCAGCTGACATTGTTGGGGAGTAACTAGTTACACGTTACATGTAATTTAGAGTGACATGTAACTGTAACACTGTAAGTGACAAGTATATGTAACTTTTTTTGAAACTGTGTAATTTTTCATCTGATGATCATAAATGACCTGTAACAGGAAACGAGATAAGTTAGCTTACAGTAA